>NW_022145842.1:91562-303145 GCF_002938485.1 Sitophilus oryzae
TTTATTTACCTATTGCTTAATTATTTTTGCTGTTAGATTCTCAGAATTGTTTGCTTTTTAGTCTCATCTCTAAATTTTATTCTTATAGCGTTAACAAAGAGTATTTGTTGTAATTTTTTTGTTTATTTCGGAGCTTGCGCACCACACTTAGCGTCGATTTTGACGATGTTTACCGAAGTTAAACGATGGGCTATTGTCCTCGTTATTTTTAAATTTGAGCCACACCTAGTTGACATAGTTGACGTTTGACTTAATACTTCTTTTAAATAATTATTTCAAGTTAATAAAATTCTCAGAACTTGTCGAAGTTTGCTTTTTAGTCTCATCTCTAAATTTTATTCTTATATTTTTTTTTTTTTTTTTTTTTTGTAATTTTTCTGTTGGGGCTTGCGCACCACACCCTGTTGATTTTGGCGCCAATATTTGATGTTTAATCTTTTAGTAAAGTAAAGTCTTTTGGTTTAATACTCTTAAATTAATTAATCGTTATGTTTTCTAATAAATCATTTAGCCATGCGTATATATTTTATTACTATTTTTGTTAAATAATAATTGTGCGTGCGCGACAAAGGACAGTACCGCACCTTACGATAACAGCCGATGTTTGCCGAAGTCAACTTTGTTTACATAAATTGTATCATTGGATTTATGCTTGCGCTTATTAGTTACCTTAATAAATTCTCGCAAATCAGGTTTACAAAGGGCACCTGGTACGTAAGGCTTAAGGGCTGTTGATTTTGACGTGCGTTTACGATAAATGTAACCGATGCTTTACTCCAGGCTGACCCAACCTTCAACAATACAGTTATAAAACTTTTCCCTTTTGAATTGCATCTACTACTTTGCGCTTATTAGTTCTTATTGTTAATATCTATAGGTACTTACCGTGCACCGCCGCCGCCGCTGCTGCTGCCGCCGTATCCTCCTCCTCCTAAACAAAGCTGATGTAGACGGAATGTTACTGTGGTAAGTAACAATATTTTTGACCGCACGCTTATTATTTTTATTTTTGATAAATCAATGGTGCTAATAATAATAAATTTGGGGGGCCCCCACCAGGTATATGGCATATGGTGATTGGTGTTCGTATATGGTATTTGACTTGTGTACGAACGTCGTTCATTACGTGATCTATACCTTTGAGACAACTTTAAATTGGGGCCCTCATATAGGCATACCTACAATTAATTTTAAATGCGTTTGTGGTCATGTTGATTAAGGCGATAGCTTGGCGATCGACAGGTCCGTGGTTCAAACCCTACACCGAACTTTTTATTAAAAAATAAATTAAACTGTGGTAAGACGTTAGGCGGATGACGTCATGCGTATAAATTGACTTATAAGGTTCAGAGGTGATGACTCATGCGTCACGGTTGGTGGCGTCATACGTCTGGCGCCAGAATTCCTGGAATTCGGTGTCTGGACCGGAAGTGACTGCGCAATATGAGTCCGAGATGCTCCAAACTGCTGTGACCTTGAATTGGTCAAAAAACGACAGAATGGACCTTCATAAGAAAAAGCATGGGATTTTGCGGCCGGACATAGGTTGCTTATCTACTGATATCCTCATAAAAATATTAGCCTATTTGCAAATCAAAAGCTTGTTGATTGTTTTCATTTTGACTTTTTAGGTTATAATATGCCATCTCTTGTCATTTATTTATTAAAAAAAAAAAAAAAGAATATTAATATGGGTGATTCTGATTCTGAAAGTGTCCCTTCGGATATTGAAGGTATTGCGCAAAACGTTGTCGATTCCCTACTTCCCGAAAAAATCAAGACAAACGTACGAGCAAGTCTATGTAAAACTTAGAGATTGGTGTAAAGGGAAAGGAATCAAAAATAGTAGTAACGAAAAGGTTCTATTAATATTTTTGAACATCTTTCAAAAACATATGTATCACTTTGGGTATATTAGTCCAAGCTACGTTCAGTTATATCAGTGAAGAAAATACAGATATTAGTAAGTACGTCCATTTAATTGCATTTCTAAAAAGAAAACCGGAAGGATTTCGGTCAAAAAAAATCGAGAATTTTAAGAAAAGACGAATTTTAAGAAAAGAAACTCGTCTTTTGTTGGAAGCCGATGAAAAAACTTATTTCCTGACAAAAGTTCCATTGATAGTGGTACTTGCTGGAGCCTGCCGGCGTATCGAGTTGACAAATCTACAGCTGCAAAATGTTAAAGATGAAGGACAATGCATTCATGTCATTATTCCATTTACGAAAACAAAGATATCACGAGATTTTTTATAACGAAAGGGAATGTTGAAGAAATGAATATGGTGGAAAGATTCGAAGATATATAGCTATGCGGCCAAGCAACACAG
This sequence comes from Sitophilus oryzae, assembly GCF_002938485.1. NCBI lineage: Eukaryota > Metazoa > Arthropoda > Insecta > Coleoptera > Curculionidae > Sitophilus > Sitophilus oryzae. The sequence continues at coordinate 93,893 of NW_022145842.1, forward strand.
AGCATACTCGATTTTTGTGGGGTACAGAAATGGAAAATATCTTGGGCAACCTGTTGGCATTAATACTTTAGGGAAAATGCAGTATAAAATAGCATTGTTCCTAAGTCTTCCAAACCAAATCCACAACAATACACTGGACATTGTTTCCGGAGGTCGTCTGCGTCGTTGCTTGCAGATTCAGGAGTGGATTTATTAACTGTTAAAAGACATGGTGGTTGGCACCCTAACACAGTGGCAGAGAGCTATATAGTAAATTCCAAAGAAAAATTAAAAAGTGTCATGTAATATTTAAGGTAACATTTCTGGCAATGATGGGTCTTCAACAAGTTCAAGCACTCAAGAAATAAATTTACTTAAAAATTCAACTCACTTGTCATCGTCTGGAATTAATTTAACCAATTGTACTGATAGTATAATTAATGTTTACAATAAATAAACGTATTTAGGTACCTTTTTTGCTTGTTTCTTATTTTAAAATTTGCGTGTTATTATGACTAGTGCTATTATGAAAGCCATAATGACACCCAAATGACAATATTAAATGTGTCATAATGACATTGTCGTAGATTAAATAAATAATAACACACCCGTGAGTTTTTGAAGTTATAAACAACTAGTGTGTTATGAATTCCCTATCATATATACGCCACGGGACTTTTCTGGCAGTATTTGTGCTGTATCCGCCTCTGCCTGGTTAATAATTTCATGCGGAAGATCTTCCTGAATCATTTTTCTTTAAAATCTGACTTTCTGGTTGATAATAAACGCACATCAATGTTGCATAGTAACATAAACTCACCCTGATAATTTATTATCTGCGTAACAATGAAAGTAGAACTGGTATATCCTTTTCAATCAATTATTCTTTAGAGATTGGACATGAAACAGTTCTGCTGTTGGATAAAAATTTTTATGGCACTCGCGTGTTATAACATATAAGTCAGTTGAGAAAATTGGCCCTCTAAGCCTACGGCGCAGCCTAGAAGGCTAAGCATTTCCCAGATAATGACTTATATATAAGATAACCAATACTACCATAAACAATTTTAATTAACGTTATATTTTTTGCTGTTTTAAAATGTTGAAGAAGCACAAAATTTATTTAGTTCAATGCTACGAAAAGGGTGATAATAATTATCGGAAAATGTATTACTTTATTTAACAGCAGCAAAAGATATAACGTTAAACAAAATTAATAAAAACCATCTAAGAAATATTAAAACACTTTCCGATGCACGTCATCAACTTTGAGTGACAAGCGATGGCGACAGCGCTACAAGATTGTGATGGATTTATTAGATGAATCTTAATTTAAAAGTGACAAACAATATATTTAGTATATAATTTTTATATAATTTTTAAGGCAGCAGCTACTCGCCACAAATTGAATTAAGTAGAAATAACTTGAAAGTGGTATAACGGTGCTTACGAGTCATCTTACTTCTCTGACTGCAGTCAAGGGTAATAAAGGATCTTTATTGTCACGTTCTCGTTCAAAATAGTTTATCAGGGAAGCTACAAGCTCTTTGCTTCGACTGTTTAAATATTTCGGTACACAACCACAATTTAAAAATGCAGTAAAAGTCTTGAAAAATTTAGTTCTAAAAAGAACTGTTTTTTTTTTTTTTTTTTAAGAAAAAAACTATGAAAACGGCAAAAAACGAGAATTACTCAACAACAACACGATATTATACAAAATAATGACTGACACTAGATAATTGTCAAATAATACACGACAACATTGCTAAACATGGCGCAATGTGACCAACAAGGCACTAATAAAAATCGGTTAAACTTAATTTTGCAGCTTTATTCTAAATAAAATATCTGTTACAATCATTTGCTCTATAAAGTATGATGAAGAGCTGTTTGATATTTTAATTTAGTCAACAAATTTTAACATTTTGCTAAAATTTTATTTACTCAGGTTTATAGGCTTTAGTGTCAGTTTCGATGTGATTGACGCATCGGAAATGTTTTAAAATTTCTATATTATTTAATGAAATGGAAATTATATTACCATAGAAACGCCCTTTGATTTATAGGACTCTCTAAAACGGTATGAAAATTTAGAAAAGTATAAACGGAACTTTTTAGAATAAGCAAAATTTTTATGAAGATTGCATTTTCCTCAAAATGTCAATAATAAATCAGTTTTTCCTCTTGTAAAGACAATCCTGGGACATACTGTAGAAATATAAACATGCGTAATCGGCTATTTAAGGAAATTATATAATTATATCTACCAAGTTCACGCTTGATAACGGTCAGTGATACATCTGACTGAAACGTGGTGTAAGTAAAAATAAATAAAGACAATCAAAGTCCGAAAATGTTTTAATTTCAATACTAAATCATTGTCCATCGTATTCTAAGAAATGGCTATATTAGTTGCAAAGATTTACATCTACAATTTATAATACCTATTAAACTTTTTTTATGTATACTACTAAAGTTTAATAAATATATTTTATGTGTTGGGTATATATTTTAAACATTACTAGATCTAATGCCTTATTTTACACCTAGTACCTTATTATGCTCATAGACTTGTATTGCAATATAATGCAGTATATCCCTGAATCGTCTTCACAAGAAAAAAAGTATTATTAAAAATCCTTTTTATTGTAAACATTTTGAGAAAAATGCATTCTTCATAATAGTTCAAAAATTCCGCTTCAGATAATAATCAAAAAATATGTTTGATTCATTCCTTCAAAAAAAGTCCTAAAAATTAAAAGGTGTCTCTATAGTAATATCAGAAAAGCTTCATTCAGCACCTCCCAATTAGTGGAATAAATTAGTGGTTTCAATTGCGTAGAAATTTGTTCCTCTAATTTGAATGTAAGCATTCAGAACGTCAAAATTAGTGGTAGGAATTTACAATTAGTGAAAAAAGTAAACAAACTTTTAACTTTTCCACTAATTATATTTCAAAATTTGCGAGGAATGTCATTTTCGCCTTTGATTATCATCCGTCAAGAAACTGTGGTTAGAAATCAAAAATGTATTGTTTTATAAGCTAAATATTAGGCTTTCTCTATAGACACAACTGACTACCGCAGTTGTTAGAATATTCTATTAATTTTAATTGTATTTTTTAGACATTGTGAATGATCGTAAACTAAAAAGTATAAAGTGTAATTGAAACCACTAATTGCGAGGCTCTGAATAAAGATATAGTTTCAATTTTCTGAGAGATGATTATTACAAATTTTGATTCCCAAATTGATTTGAAAGTCCCAAATGTATTTAGTTTAAAGTTATGAAAAGACTGATAATAGTAATCATCGGTTTGTTTAAGAATTTAACAAAAAAATATCGAATTTTCTTGTACTAAAAGTAGTTAAATGAAATATCATTAAAAAGTTTATGGAGATTGGCCAAGTGAGAATGAATCGAATAAGTTTGTTTTGACTATTATATTATTAATTAAATTATTATTCATGTTTGTTTGATAATACTCACTCTTTATTCTTCTTCTTATAGTGCCATACTCTATATAGAGCGTCAGCTACCTCTCGCATGTACCTGTGATGTGTGTCATAAGTGTTTCACAAGTACACGGGACCTACAGTTTATCGCCGAATCCGAACAGCACTATTTGAGAGGCTGTACAAGGCAAATATACTCAAGGTGGTTTGCCATTGCCTTCCTTGAGGTGACAGCTCGCTGGTCGCTCTATTTAGATAAATCAATATTTTTATTTAAATAAATAATTCGACCGTACTGGCTGAGGATCGAACCCAGTACCATCCCATCTTGCGCACCGCAGATCGATACACTTAAGAGCGCTTGCACACTAGGTTGGAACGAAAGTTTTTTTCCAAAATATGTTCAAACAAGCTTCAAAATGTGCCTTTAGATAAGTATTTGTTTTCTCAAAAGCTGAGCGCCTTGCCTTTTTATCTTCAGGTTCCTCACGGACCTTAAAAGCTGAGATATTTTGAAAAATATTTGTTTTTTTGCCCGTCAACATATTTGATAATCTTTTACCTTTAACACACTGACTATACTTAATATGACTATAAAATATAACTCAATAATGTTATCCAAATTAAATCACTTAAATTATTGTTTTCCGGTTCCTCAATATATTTGAAACTTGTCCACCTGCATGATAAACTACCATCCGTGGCACTTGCCTGTAACAAAATTGGAGTTTCAGATCATGCTGCCGCTATAATCGCAAATGCTGTTTTAGAGGATATTGGAGTAGAGCAGTTCTACACAGATAGTAGATAGAATGAAGATCAGGAGGGCCAGAATGTCTCAACGTAACATTTGTACTAGTGTATTAGGTGAAATATCATTATTAGGCGTGTTTTTTGATGGTCGAAAGGACTCTACTATTATATTCTCTACTATTATATTCTCTACTATTATATACTCTACTAATAAAGCGAATCTGCCTTGATGAACTTCCTTTGCGACATTTAGTAAAAGAACTAGATGGTGAAACTTCGGGTCACGGTGGACTCAAAGGTGTTATTGGACAGAAACTAGATAACTGTGAAACCCTAGCTGTTGTAAAATTCAAAAGAATTGAAACTGTCTAATAACACAGAATTGAAACTGTCTAATAAAACACGCCTAGTAACGACATTTCACCTAATACACTAGTACAAACGTTACGTTGAGACATTCTCTTCCTCCTGACCTTCATTCTATCTACTATCTGTGTAGAACTGCTTTTAGACACTACTCCAATATCCTCTAAAACAGCATTTGCGATTATAGCGGCAGCGTGATCTGAAACTCCAGTTTTGTCACAGACAAGTGGATGGTAGTCTATCATGCAGGTGGACAAGTTTCAAATATATTGAGGAACCGGAAAACAATAATTTAAGTGATTTAGTTTGGATATCATTATTGGGTTATATTTTATAGCCATATTATGCAGTGTGTTAAAGGTAAAAGATTATCAAATATGTTGACGGGCAAAAAAACAAATATTTTTCCAAATATCTCAGCTTTTAAGGCCCGTGAGGAACCTGAAGATACAAAGACAGGGCGCTCAGCTTTTGAGAAAAAAAAATACTTATCTAAAGCACATTTTGAGGCTTGTGTGAAAATATTTTGGAATTTTTTTTTCGTTCCACCCTATTGCACACACACCGGTAAAATCGGTGCCGTTGCCGGCGCCGCGCCGCCGTCGGCTTGGCACACATTCCGACAGTTGCATTTAATACTATTGAATTTTCCAGTCCACGACTATTTTGCCAGATCGGAGTATATGTGAAAGAGCTATGTGACCCTTTAGAGCGCTTTCGCACACGCCGGCGCCGGCGAAATTGGTGCCGGTTCCGGAGCTGAAATCGATTGCAATATAAATAAATTAGCTCCTTCACATATACTCCGATCCGGTAAAATAGTCGAGGCTCGGCACATGCAATAAGACTAAATACAACTGTCGGAACGGGTGCAAAGCCGGCACCGGCTCCGGTACCGATTTTGCCGGTGTGTGTGCAAGCGCTCTAATTTTGACGGCGCGTGCAAGCGCTCTAACTGGTTGCACTACGGCCGGCCACCACTGTTTATTACGAACTTATTCTTATGGAATAATTCGACCCAAAAAATTCGACCAAATTATCATCAAAATCAAATAGAAGTTTTTTTGTAAAATACCAGTGCGTCTAATCCAGACAGAAACTAGCTTGTCAGTAACTTTTTACTTGTAAAACAATTTGCCTAACAAAATTTTGTGTCCGGCAAATTTGTTTTACAAATAAAAAGCAACTCACAAGCTAGTTTGCGTTTGCATTCTACGCAGCGATGTTTTGCCAAAAATTACTTTTTATTTTTTAGATTGCTCTTCCAATGGCGTTTTTTCAAGGAATCATGGCATATTCTTACAAATACGCTTTGAAGTCGGGGACTCTATAGTCGCTTACATTTAGCCCACGAATCTCTTTCAAAACTGACTTCTCCGTAATCTGTAACGTAAAAACCGAATTGGGCCTTACTGAGTTATGACTATATGAAGCAATTTAATATACGAGTATACCTGACGGATCTAGATCTTCATTGAACAGCTCCACGTCATCTTCGTTAAGGAGGTGCTACTTCCTTCATGGTGAGTATGAGTAGCAAGCCTTATTTTGTTGTTTTTCATCCCCACTGGAGATGATCCTGACCACCACGTCTCAACTGACTGACCATCTGACCAACCACGTCTGGACGTGATCATCATTCGCTTCGAATACTTTTTCCCCAGTGAATCCTCTAACTTGATTGACGTAATACTAAATTTGCCCAAGGGTGATTAAAAAAATCTGAAACGGTAAGGAAATTTGAAAAAAAATTAACGGAATATAGAACAACATTTGAGAACAAGACCTATACAGGGTGCTACAAATTCGGGGTACGAGCACTGGTATCTCGGTAATAATATAAATTAATTGGTATCTCGGTAATTATATAATAAATTGGGGCAAAGTTGCGCTTTGGGATGTTCACCAAGATGCCATCAAAAAAGTTTTAAAATTTTCAAGGATTGCTGAGTTTATTGGAAAAACAGATTTTTTTCAAAATCAATTTCATTTTTCCTATCGTTACTTTTTAGAAAATCAAAAAACTAATTGCACATTCTCATAGCCACTTTATTAAGGCTATTTGATAGTATTTTTAGATTTTCAAATTAGCTGATAATTTGTGAGGTACACTTATTTTTTTTAAATGCGGACCTGCATTCTTTATTTCAGGTTTTGAAAGAACTCGGTCACCTGAATACAATGATATGCCACACTTTATACTTTTTGTTGTTTTGGGCACCTTAACAACAACAAAACTATTTAATTGTTATTTTTAAAATTATTTTTTGTTCAATTTTATTTATAGCTCTTTGAAATTTCTTCTTATACTTTCGAATGCATTTTGTACTCTTTATTGTAAATGTTGAGATGTATTGATTTCACTTTTACAAATGACGTGTAGTAATGCCCTTCCCCCCTCCCCCTTGGCGACAGGTCCATTAGGAAACTCGCTGGCCATTATACTGTTCTACCATTTCCAATTCATCTTCCTGGGGAATAATTTGATTGTTTTATATTATGTTTTATTATTTTATTGCATTTGATTTTCCATATTCAGTGTTTTCCCCCGTCATTGTTAAGTTCGAAACCTTATCAATATTGTAACGATGAATAGATTAAATATTAAAAAACAGAGTCGGACTTGAAATTAGTTTAAATAAATTGTGTTCAAATGTCCGAAACAAAAAAAAATATTAAGTGTGGCATATCATTGTACTCAGGAGACCGAATTCTTTCAAAACCTGAAATAAAAAATGCAGGTCCAATTTGCCCCTATTTAACCATATTCATATCTATTACGGTTACCGAGATACCAATGCTGGTACCTCGAATTTGTAGCACCCTGTATATATATTTATGGTACTATTATAAGGCATTTCTTCTCAAAAATGCAATAATAAAAACGTGTTTACTATTTTAAATGCGATCGGGAGACATACTGTATAGTAAGAATATAAGGTCCTTTAAAAATAGATATTTTATGACACTTTTTCTCTTGTTCACTTCCAAACCACTAAATAGTAACTTGGCAAGATTATCATTTATTCAACTCAAATATGCAAAAACAAATCTGAAAAATAATACTTCTTTATTAAAATACCATTCGATCGAAAAAAACGGCGTGAAAAACCGCTGGGGAATGAAAATCGATAATAATTTAGCAAAATCAAGCCCTAGGACATCTTAATATCATCTTTCTATAATTAGTGTTAATTTTTGACAAGTTTTATGTCAATTTTTAATAAATGGGGTCTAAAGATTGACCTCGCCAAAATAATCATCGATTGTCATTCACCAGCCGTCTTTGTCGTCGTTTTTTTTATCATACCCCCCGGTACAATGAAAATACAAAACAAGAGGATGTACCAGTCATCCGCTCCAAAAATAAACTAAATGTCTGCTTAAAATATCTTCTTTATATATTCTTTGGCCTATCTCTTGTCCCGCTTAATCGACATGGAAGAACAAATAGATATAAGTGTAACTTATCACTTATCGTAACCAGCAAATTTTTAAGCAACTGATGTCGACCAACTTATATTAATTTATTGTTACGCTCGAATTAAGCTGTATTATATGTTTTATGTAGAGAATAATAGTCGTAAAATAATTTATGTAAACCTTTATATAAATTATTTTGGTGAAAGGTGGTCGCTAAGTAAATCTGAAAAAATGACCGTAGTGGATTCAGAAGTTCTGTACCCCCCAGATTTTAGAATATTAAATTTAATATTCTAATTTATAAAGATACTAGCGTGTACCAGCGACTTCGTTCGCGTCGAATTAATAATTTGTAATGGTGATGATAAAGCAAAGCAAGAATTTCCATTAACATACAAACTGGATAAAATTTTCTCACATTTATGTAACTTAGCATGAAAAAAAACAATATGGCGATATTATTATATAACTTGGTAATATTTGAGGGGTAGTTTCATCTCGTTGGAATTTGACTTTTTGCCAAAAATAAGCTTTATGCGTCAAGCAGTTTAAGCAGAATCGTGGTTAAGAAATTACCCAACTTTGGAACACCCTGTATGATTTTTTAAAAAAATCAAAATATGTAAAAAAACAAATAAATTATGCTTATGCAAGCGTTTTCCCGAAAGACTAACCGTTTTTTAAATAACAAATATTGTAATATTTAAGGAGCGTTCACCCTCTTGTAATTTGAGATTCAAGAAATCCCTCCTTATCGAGCCTCTTCACCCCACAGTCAATCCGTTTGCCAAAAATCAACTTTAAACGTCAAGCAGTTTAAGCAGAATCGTGATTACTCAATGGTCATATTTTATGAAACACCCTGTATAAATTTATAAAAAATCTTAAAATATGTAAAACAACAAAATAAAATACACGCGTTTAAGTGTTTTTCCGAAAAACTCACCGGTTTTTAAATAAAAAATATTTTAATATTTGGGGGATAGTTTGATCCCCTTAGAATTCGAGTTTCGAAAAATCCCTTCTTATCGAACCTCTACACCCTAAAGTCAATCTGTTTTCCAAAAATCAGCTTTTTATGTCAAGCGCTTTAAGCAGGATCGTGATTAATCAATGACCAGATTTTTGAAACACCCTGTATACATTTTTAAAAAATCTTAAAATATGTAAAAAAATAAAATAAAATATACATGTTTAGGCGTTTTTTCGGAAACTTGACTGTTTTTAAATAAAAAATATTGTAATATTTGAGGGGCGATTTCCCCTTTGATTTCACCCTCTTGGAACTGGAATTTCGAAAAATCCCTTCTTATCGAACTTGTACACCCTAGAATCAACCTGTATGCCAAAATTGAGCTTCTTACGTTGAGTTGTTGGAGCAGGATCGTGATTAATCAGTATGTCAGTCACTTAAGGATTTTATATATTAGTATAGATGAATTAAATACATGTATGAATTGCATGAATTAACAAATACACAAATAATAAGACCTAAGATAGAGACAAAGACTATGGATTACTTACAGTAAGAAAGATGTATATCCTGCAACTCATCTCAGCGTTATATCTTTTAATATTATTTTTGGATCATCTTCGCCAAACATAGACAAACTACAATAAAAACTAGATATAGTTTTATTTTAATATCTCATGCAATTACATACAGTAATAAAATTAATTCAAAAGTCTATTAAATCATGACAGCCACCATTAGAATTTACAAAATGACTATATCGTAGTAATATATTGTAATGCATAAAATAGAACTGACGGGAAGCAAAATATAATATATTTCTAAAAATATCTGAATGTTTTAGCATTATTAGTCGAAAATATTCGTCGTTTATTTGAATTCGCTGTCAAAAATTTAAATTACAAAATATAAAACATGTTATTGTCACGGATCCACAAGGGACTTTACTATACAAGGTGTCTTAGAAATAAGTTCCAGTATTTTAACTGGTAGTTTGAGTGCCACTGTCTATTCTCTGGAAATTCGTTTACGATGCATAGAAGCAATCTCGGAGAAAATGCAATGTAATGTAATGTTGCCACCTCCTACTTACCCACATTCTGCATGTTTATAAATTCACAGTAATTTTAAGTTTCTACACAAAAAATGCGATAATTAATTTTATTCATATTAGTGTAGAGTGTAGATATCTATACTAATTCTAGAGAAACGCGTAATGATTTAAATACTTTTTACACTTGAGTAAACTGATAAAAAAAATCTTAACAATTATTACATCTTTTTTTTCTCTATATTAGGAAATATATTTCAATCGTTTTAATCAACAGTTCATCACAATATACACAACAACCGGACAACCACTAATCAGCTGATCAGTCCGAACGCTTTTTGTTGTATTTATATAAATTATTATGATATGAAAAATTTAAAATAATAGTTTGCTACTCATAGTTTTGTGATATTCAGTTTAATAGATATGTGTATTTTCTAACTATCTAAAAGGTTCATTCTCAAGGTTCAAATTCCCTTAAGGACTAAGCAGTTTAAGAAGATTTCTCCCTCAAATTGTACACTCAATGGTAGGAGAAACATCTTCATTTGTTAAGAATCAAAACATTTCGAGGAATTGTTAGACATCATAGAGGCCAGATTGAGTGATGACGCACGGCCTTAAATTACGGTCGAGCGCTAGCGAGAGGAAAAGTGATAGAATTTCTATTAGATGGTTACCATAACCACCTGTCCCATACGCGACTAAGAAAATCACTATAATAAACGTTATACTGTACAAACCTTAATGTGTTGTAAATTTTCATGTATATTTTCATCGGTAGGTTTGTAGCTTCTGAATAACGGTCTAGGTAAAGCATCTAGCTAATTTGCCAACTCAGAATTAGTATTTAGAGTTAGTAACTCGCATTTTAATTGGAAGACACTGTCACATTTACTTCAAACCAATAATCAACGAGAATATTCGTATAATTTAATAAAATTACTGTAAATCGCTATAAATAATGAATTATTTGTAATTGACCTGTAATTTCTGTATTGTTAGTCCGGTAAATGATGGAGATAAACAATTGTGAATAAAATTTTATTTTAAGATGAAACTTTTGTTAACAACATTCTGAGAATACGAATAATGAATTGAATAATGACAAGACAAGTGACATCAGTCTAAAAAAGACAGCAATTTAGAGTGACAATTTCGTTATGTAAAAGGCCGCGACACACCAGCTAGCGTTACACAAAGCGTCACACCAAAGTCGCCAAGTGTCACACAAATTGTGTCGATCTTGAAACGTCCTAACTCGTACCCTATTTGAACTAGGGCGCTGAAACTCGGAATGTAGACAGGGCTTAAAGAGTAATAGAAAAAAATAGTAAACATGCAATTATTACATCAACGGCTTGTAAAAATTGAATCCGTCACAAAAGCATAGCCATTATTTACAAAAATATTCTAAAAAAAACAAAAATATTCACTTAACACCCTTACACCAAATACTAAAAAACTAAAATAAAACATATAAAATATGCTTATTCATAAATTGAGTCATTTTATACTACGCAAAAATTTTGAAATATTTGTAAGATGTTAAAATAGAACGCGATCGTGCGACGCTGTTCCAAAATTAAATTTTCTAAATAATTTTCTTTTTTGTCGTGCCTATAAATTAAAATAACTTTGGAAACACGTCGTCGGACATAAAAACAATCTGTTTTTCACGAATATGAATAATTAATAACCACAAAGTTGAAATAAGTGGAAATACTTGGTGAAATAAATGCAGTGCATATTATTCTGATATTAAAACGGGTGTTTGGAATATCATAAATTAAATTGAACAAATAAACTATAATGTAACACGAATATTAAATATCACACAGGATGTAAATGAATCTGCAAAAACAAGCAGAAACTAAAAGCATTTAATTTTTTTTTATTTGTTGCTTTATAAACTAACTAATTTTCCCGATGTCGCTGATGTTGGCTTTTGCTACTTCCTCTAGTCCCCATAAAAAACTATGCCTTAAAGTTTTGTACCATCGCTATCAGGTGCTCCATGGTTTCTTCTTCCTCTCCGCATTCTAAAAATCAAGATGGAATGTACACAGGAAACAACTTTATTGTTTATTGAACTATACAGGGTGCTACAAATTCGAGTTACGAGTATGGGTATCTCGGACACCGTAATAGATACGAACATGGTTAAGTTGCGCCTTGGGATGTTCACTAAGATGCCATCAAAAAAGTCTCAAAAATTTCAAAGATTGTTGAATTATTTCGAAAAAAAGGATTTTTTTGAAATTCAATTTAATTTTTTCCTGTCGTTACTGTTTAGAAAATTCAAAAACTAATTGCACATTCTCATAGCCACTTTATGAACGCTACCTGATGGTAATTTTAGATTTTCAAATTAGCTGATAATTTTTGAGATACATAGGTGAACTTAATTTTTTTAAACACGGACCTGCATTTTTTATTTCAGGTTTTGAAAGAATTCAGTTTCCTGAGTGCAACGATGTGCCACACTTAATTTTTTTTTTTGTTTTGGTCACTTTTACAACACAATTTATTTAAACTAATTTCAAGTCCAGCTCTAGTTTTGTTAAATATTTAATCTATTCATCGTAACAGTATTGATAAGCTTTAACAACTAACAATAATGTGTGCTAAACCATTGAAAACGGAAAATCAAACACCATAAAATAATATAAATATAATATAACATAAACAATCAAATAATGTCCCTGGAAGATGGATTGGAAATGGTGGAGCCATAAGGTGGAGCAGTATAATGGGCAGCGAGGTTCCCGGAACTGTCACCAAGAGGTATTTTTCTTTGGGGAATTACTTGATGTCATTTTTAAAAGTGAAATCAATACACCTCCCTGTACAAAATGCATTCAGAAACTAATAAGATCTGTTGAAAGGGCTATACATAAAACTGAACGAAAAACAAATGTATGCATTAGGAATGGTAATAATTCTTAGAAACCAGTTTGTAGAAGTTGATTTATTTATAATAATTACGAATAATATTATGCATATTATTAGACCGTAGATTGAGATTTCACACTCATAATACAAACAGTTAAAAATAAGCTTTTAAAATGCGGACCTGGATATTATTTTTTTGACTGTTACAATGAATAGATTAAATATTTTAAAAAACCAGAGCCGGACATGGAATTACTTTAAATAAATAGTGTTTAAGTGGCCGAGACAAAAAAAATTAAATATGACATATCGTTGTACTCAGGAGACCGAATTCTTTCAAAACCTAAAATAAAAAATGCAGGTCGGTATTTAAAAATATTAAGTTGACCTACGTATCTCAAAAAGTATCAGCTAATTTGAAAATATAAATTTACCATCAGGTAGCGTTCATAAAGTGGCTATCAGAATGTGCAATTAGTTTTTGGATTTTCTAAACAGTAACGACAGGAAAATATAAAATTGATTTTCAAAGAAATAGTTTTTTTTTCTAAAAAACTCAGCAATCCTTAAAATGTTTAAAACTTTTTTGATGGCATCTTGGTGAACATTCCAAAGCACAACTTTGTCCCAATTTAACCATGTCCGATGTTCGTACTATTACGGTTACAAATTAGGCAAATAAAATAAAGTCCTCCTACTCTGGGTGCCTGCTCACCAAGGGATAGAAGGCAATGAAAAAGCAAATGATTTAAAAAATGTCTATACCTATGTGGCGGATTCATCTATCCAAAAAAATCCTTTATGGGTATTTAGCCCCTGCACTGCAAGAAAAATCTACAAAATAAAATAGTTATTTTTTGTAAACACTTCTGCGTTAAAGCTAAACGGACGCTGCTTGTCAGAAGTTGTGTTTACAGTTATAAAAATTTGCCTAACAAAGAAAAAAATGCTTAACGTTTCGGAAAGTTTTCTCTTTCCGTCGTCGGAAGCAAAAAAATATAAAGAATAAAGAAAAAAACTATTTAAAATATTTAAATTGAACTCCTCGAGAACACTTTACTTTTTAAAACAGATACATCTACAAGAAACCGTTGACGTTCTGTTAAAATGACATTATATTAAGTTAAACTTCAAAATTAACAATTACTACCTGATAACAATTACTTAATAAGGTAAAACCAAAAAGCCCAAACTTTCTGTATGATTATTTTTAAATTTTACGTATGTTATGTTTATTTATGTTATGTTCTTTAAAATCAAAGAAGCGATTGCCATACATTACATACACTACTTTTTTTATTTTTCTTTTAGAGGCTATCGCTTCTTTCATTATAATTTTGACGTTATTAAAATTTATTCTGTGCCCTGTGTCCCATGAATGCTGACAAATCTTAGATTTGTGAAAATCTCCCTTTCTTAAATAATCTAAAAAACTCAAAACAAAAAAAATAACACCGATTTATACATTAAAAACACACCACACTTTATAGAAAAAAATTCAAAAATTAATATAACACCTAACAGTTTAATGGTTAGTTTTGACGTTGTTAGTCTTTTCACTAATGTGCCGGTAGATAAATCACATAAAATAGTTAGGGATAGATTAGAACAAGATACACATTTAATAGATAGAACAAAATTAAACATAGATAGTATTTTGGAATTGTTGACACTTGTTAAAACTACTTATTTCCAATTAAATAATGAAATTTTTCAACAAGATTTCAGTATGGCAATGGGATCACCTCTCTCTCCTTTGTTAAGTAATATTTTTATGGAAGATTTTGAAAATAATACAATAAATAGTTTTTCAAAAAAGCCTGTAATATGGCTGCGTTATGTTGATGATATTTTTGCAATATGGCAACATAACGTTTCTGAAATAGACATTTTTTTGGATTATATAAATTCTCGCGAACCTACCACAAAAATTTACTTTGGAAGTAGAGAGCCATCGTTTGCCATTTCTTGATGTTTTAGTATCAAAGTTTCAAAATAAATGAATTTTAGATGTTTACAGAAAACCCACAAACACAGATAGATACTTAAATTTCACATCTAATCACAGTATAAGTGTAAAAAAAGGTGTTATATAAAGTTTATATGAAAGAACAAAAATAATATGTACAGAGATATAATAATCTGTTTTAAAAAGTAAAGTGTTCTCGAATAGTTCAATATAAATATTTTAAATAGTTTTTTTCTTTATTCTTTATATTTTTTTGCTTCCGACGACGGAAAGAGAAAACTTTCCGAAACGTTAAGCATTTTTTTCTTTGTTAGGCAAATTTTTATAACTGTAAACACAACTTCTGACAAGCAGCGTCCGTTTAGGTTTAACGCAGAAGTGTTTACAAAAAATAACTATTTTATTTTGTAGATTTTTCTTGCAGTGCAGTGGCGAAATACGCATAAAGGATTTTTTTGGACAAATGATCTAGCTAGGAAAGGAGCAAACACTCCACTTACTGGACCAGAACCGTTCTGTTTTCCAAAGGGGAACCAACTGAAAGCGGAACTGAAGAATCTGGAAGACTCCATCCGTAACTTGGAATGGGTGTCCTCCAACGGTCTAAGACACTCGAAGAAGTTCCTCAGGACTTACGACCGAGAAAAATCAAAGGTTTTCCTTGATTTAAGTGAAAACAATCTTCGGATTGTCACGGGATTTCTAACAGGACACTGTCTCCTCAACGAACACCTCAGTAGGCTGAAGCTGAGAAACAACAGCGAATGCAGATTTTGTCGGGAAAATGGGGAAACACCAGAACACCCTATCATTGAGTGCGCCGAGACGACGACCATTCGTGCCATGAACTTTGGTACGGCCGATGTCGAGGATGGAGAGCTCCCCAGATACCTCTGTGGAGCCGTCTCAGATACTGGCTTTTGTTAAAGCCCTGTGACTGTATGATGAGTTATAACTCGTTATAACTCAAGAAAGGGGAACACACAATAGATCTGTAAGGTCATGGGGATTAACTCCCCTCCTAGACATTCTTCATTCTACATCAATTACGGTTACCGAGATACCAATGTGCGTACCCCGAATTTGTAACACCCTGTATATAATATGTCATTTTATGCAAAGTGGCATTTTCTATAAAATAAAGTAAAAAAATACCTAGGGTATCATTTAAATATCAAAAGTTGTAGAATTTCCTGTGAAACAGGAAGTGACCGAAAACGATTGAATACGTCAATCAATCCTAATTTATGTTATATACAACCAAATATAAACCAAATGTCGTTTTTTTTCTCTGAAAAAATAAGAAAGTGATAGGGGTGAGCCATATTTGAGACGCACCCGGTATATGCTGCTGCAACGTCCATGATGATTGTTTCTATTTAAATGAGGGGAACGCTGCTAACACGCTTGTCATGCGCGACGATAGCATGCGATGATGACACTCATGAAGTACGCCTTGGATGAAATTGAACGCGACTCCCTGACGTCACAAGGTTTTGTAACAAGTCTGGACGCACATTTATAACTTTGATAGACTGTACTGATGAAGGTCATAATGCAAAAAAACGAGTCGGCATTTATGACCACTTCCTAGATTAAGATTAGATTCTTCGAGGTGGCTATTGGCCTGTTTCATTGCTACCTTTTCAGATCTATTGTTTGGTCCCCTTCTAATACTTAAGTTACATTCTCCAGCCTTATCCTTTTCAAAAAGTCTAGCAACTTGGAAGTCACAATATTTCTTTCTTTTTTTTTTATAATGGTATACTTAATTTTTAATTTCAAAACCAAATGCACTACCCGAATTTACCTGTCTCTTATAGTAATTGAAAAACCCCATTTTATGCCTTTTTTTGGGGCCACTGGATATTGACTTCTAAAATAATTCTAAGACACTTTTTTAAGTTTTTGAAAGAAATTTAAACTTTGTGGATTTAATGGAGAATTTACAGTACGTCCTCGGATTGTCTTTACAAAAGGAAAGATTTCTCCAAAAAATGCCTTTATGGGTATTTCGCCACTGCACTGCAAGAAAATCTACAAAATAAAATAGTTATTTTTTGTAAACACTTCTGCATTAAACCTAAACGGATACTACTTGTCAGAAGTTATGTTTACAGTTATACAAATTTGCCTAACAAAGAAAAAAATGCTTAACGTTTCGGAAAGTTTATCTTTTCCGTCGTCAGAAGCAAAAAAAAAATACAAAGAATAAAGAAAAAAACTATTTAAAATATTTAAATTCAACTATTCGAGAGCACTTTACTCTTTTAAAACAGATACGTCTACAAGAAACCGTTGAACGTTCTGTTAAAATCAAATTTAAAATGATTTTAAGCATTTTTTTTCTTTGTTAGGCAAATTTGTATAACTGTAAACATAACTTCTGACTAGCAGTGTCCGTTTAGGGTTTAACGCAGAAGTGTTTACAAAAAATAACTATTTTATTTTGTAGATTTTCTTGCAGTGCAGTGGCGAAATACCCATAAAGGATATTTTTGGAGAGATGAATCCGCACCTAGGTATAGACATTTTTAAAAGGAAAGATTATTATTAACATTTTGAGAAAAATGCATTCTTTATAAAAATGTTTGCTTGTTCTAAAATGGTTAATCCTCTTTATACTTTTCCAAATTTCCGTACCATTTTAGAGAAAATTAAAAAAAAACATGAAAATACTGTTGATTTTTTTCTTCCTTAAAATCAAAACGCGTTTCTATGATAATATAATTTCGTTTTCATTCTTTGATAGATTTTTATATTTAGAATTTTAATTTACGTCATATTTTTGCTGTTTTAAAATGTTAAATATGCTCAACATTTATTTAGTTCAATGCTGCGAAAAGGGTGATAATACTTATCGGAAAATGTGGTACTTTAACAACAGCAAAAAATATGACATTAATCAAAATTAATAATAACCATCTACCAAAGAGTGAAATCGAAATGTTATTACCATAGAAACGCATTTTGATTTTTAAGACTTACAACAAAAATAACCCTGTTTTCATGTTTTTTTTTAATTTTCTCCAAATCGGTATGTAAATTTGGAAAAGTATAAACGGGATTAACAATTTTAGAACAAGCAAAAATTTGTATGAAGAGTGCATTTTTCTCAATATGTCAATAATAAAAAAGTTTTTCCTCTTGTAAAGACAATCCGGGGACATACCGTAGAATAATTTTCTTATTATTTATCTGATGAGGTGTAGACTATAGAAAATTTATAAATATGTTACGTTTCCAAAAAATGCGATAGATGTAAAAATAGTCGGTTTTCTAACAACGTCCGACAGCTTAGTTCTAATGATAAATCCTCGCATCTCGCAACAGAGTACAGAAAGACAGTGGCAGAGTCGTATTTTTTATTGAAACAGTCATCTCGGACCTATTTAGAAAGCCCGTCGGCTGCCAAAAGACGCTAGAGCATCTTCGGTCGTTCGTCGACTGGACATCAGTTCATAAAGTGCGGGGACGATTAGCACAGGTCCCCCTTAGTGACCGCTCGTTCGAAACCTAACTCACAATTGGCTGGAAGGGGATATCAGTTAACCGGTGGAGAATACAGTGTGAGTTCCGAAACGAATGTGCTGTAACTAACCCAAAAACGACAAAGATTAAAATTGTAATACTATTTATTTTCTATGAAAAATAAAAAAAAATCATTATCATCAACCAGATTACAGTACCTATAAATTTATTGATTTAACCCTACTAACATACTGAAATAGTCGCGACTATACTAACAGATGATCTGAGAGATGCATTAAAAAAATACAAATTTTGTTTGTGTCAGATTGTGAATCGTTAGCATTAAAACTACAGGAAAAAAATATCTAATGCTTATATTATGCAAACATGTTTTATATTTTTGAAATAAAAGTACTAGTTTTTGATTTTTCACATATCTTTGTTTCTCATCGAGACAGAAAAAAAACGAAAGGAAAATGAAAAATACATATAAAAACCTATCTACTAAGCAAAAGAAAATATATATATAAAGAATAAAACAAATTGTTCCCTTCACTCTCTTCGATATTAATATACTGATCGTTCACATCCATTTTTTCATCATCTATAACAAAACATACACAGCTACATACCATTAGATATTAGTTAAAAATATTTTTTTACCTTATAATTCGAATTCATAATCATGATCGCTCTCTATGGCAAAATTTTTGCCACATTCGGATTCTATGTCACTATTTTGCTATTATCGCTGCCAGTCTCTTCAACCTACTTTAGAAGAGTATCCTCGTAATTTTGCTGGCCATACTTCCCATATTTTGAGCTACTAGGTGCTCGATTCTTTCCACAAATTAAAAAAAACTTACGTTAACGCTAACACTCCGTCGCGCGTCGGTTAGACGGCATCGATAGTTTAAACTAAAATATTTCGAAAACTGCCCACTTTCGCAAATTGCCATGCCGGCTTTTACTACTTGTTTTGATGCGTACTGAAATTACATAATGGTATGATAATTAGAAGCGGAGAGGAGGGGAGATGTCATATGTCCAGCTAGTCCGTTTAAAAAAAGTATTAGAATAGCTTGAGTCATTAACTTAAACCCTTAACCCCCTAAGCAAGGAAGCCGAAGAAGTCGGTAAAATATTTATCTGTGACAAATATTTTTTAAGCAAATATTCGAATAGTTAGTTTTACAACAATACATACAAATTTTTGTTAGAGTTATATTAGACGATAAAAATACACACACCGGCACGAAAAACATGTACCTACCTTAAAAATATTGATGTATTTTAAAGTTTAATATATTTGGTCTAGTGGTCCGATTTTGATGATTTTTTAAGCAATTTGTAGCTAAATTATTTGACTTTTTAGTGACTCTTTTTAAATTAAAAATGAAAGTTTCCATCTGTCTATTATACGGAGGAAAACAAAATGTTAATATTTTGGTGAAAGTTTGAAACACCCTGAGGAATATGTTAACAAAGCAAGGAATTTAAAAGTAAGATTGTCATCTAAGTACGTTTTTTCACAATAGCTTTTTTTTTATTCATCTCAATAGCTTTATTTTTATTGGAAATATTCGCTTTTGAATAAGAGAGTAACAATTTACAGCAATTCTTGGATTGATTTTGGGTCCTCATCAACACACTTATAACAATAGTGTTTATTGTTTTTGTAATGTCACTGTCATTGAAAAGTCATTTTATTATTGTTTATTGACGTTTACTCTATTAGAGATGGTTTTGAGTTCTGAACTATAGGCTATTGCTGCTTCAATTGATCATGGTAGAATCAACTTTAGAACTTAAAACCCCATATCTGCTAGAGTAACTGTCCAACAGAGAATAATAATATGATTTTTCAAAGACAGTAACATGTCATAAATCATAAACACTACTCTATAGGTCTGTTGACTAGGACCAAAAGCAAACGCATGGCTTTAATATAAAAAATTCGAAAAAATGTTTGTCTTTTTCAAAAACGAATACCTATATTCAAAAAAAAATTAAGCTAATTAAGATGAATCAAAAAAGAAACTATCGAGGAAATATACAAGTATTTTTAAATTATTTGGTATGTTATCGTACTCCACAGGGTGTTTAAAACTTTCACCAAAATATCAACGTTTTGTTTTTCCTCGTATAATTGATAGATAACAACTTACATTTTTAATTTAGAAAGAGACATTAAAAAGTCAAATAATTTAGCAGCAAATTGCTTAAAAATTCATCATAATCCGTCCACTAGAACACAATATATAAAACTTTGTTTCCTTTTTATTTCCAAAAAAAAATATTCTTTGTATAGATTTTTTCGATTTGACGTTTTCCTATAAAGTTATTTATTTTGCAGGGTGAACACAAATCACAATTGTCTTGTCAAAATTTCAGAGTTTATAAATATTTTGAGGTCGCTAAAACAACGACATATATTAATATATTTACCAGACAAAATGTGTTATATTTCATAATACTTGATTAATTGCAGTTGATGATGTTAAAGGCTACTTCCAATAATTAAGAAATTTCTTTGATCAATTCGTTTATCGAATATTGATTTTTTATTTTTGTTACTTTCTTATGACAAAGAAAATGTGTAGAAAAGAAGAAAGAAATTTAAACTTAAGAGTCTATTACGCTGTATTTTCGAGTCGCTCTTAGGGGTCGGGTAAAGCGGGTGTGTGGTCGAAGGAAATATACAGAGTGTCCCAGAAATGCGTGCAGATATTTTAAGGGGTGGTAGATCTGGTCAAAATAAACATATTTTCTCTTTACCATTTTTAAAATAAATTGAAAATAACCGAGTTATTTAACTTTAAAAATTTAACTAAATAATCGCAACATTTTGAGAACCGCCGGCAGATATCGCCAACTACATCCAATTACCCGGATCAAACCCGGATTTCAGTTAATTCGACGCACTGTGTTGCCATAGGGACAAGAAAGTATATGTTAAAAGTAAGTCATAAAATCACAATACCTGAGGAGTTTGCAGAAATGCATTACATTTTTAAGATTGTGATATTATTAGATAAAATAAATTAAAAGTTAAATGTTTAATAATGTGTTAAAAAATGTGTTAAAAAAGTTAAATTAAAAAACTTACCCAACATTAAAAAAGATATTTATGACAGATCGATGTAACTGTGACAGTTCTCTTTTTCGATATACACTTAACTAAAATACACTTCACTGTGCTGCTTTACTTGTACATGCTGTAGTTATTATAATAACTACTAAAATAACAGTCCCCATTTTTAACACATTATTTTCATATAGGCCTCATCACAATTTTGAATCACTGATTTACAAAACACCTTGAAAAGCACACATTACTTTGAATACCTTTCTGAATGAATAAATGTTGAGAATTATTGTCTCTTACCGCCACTTTCCGAACTACTTTCAATCTAAGAAAATACATGTTTCACTCAACAATTTTAAATACGTATTTTGTTTTTTCGCTATTTTTTCTATGTATTTCAACAATTCCATCGACAGCCCAATCGTCGCGTCGGCCGCCGGCCAAGAGAGCGGCGCATCACTGGTAACTGCTCCTTTGTCGCGCCGCCGTGTCGAGCTTGCGTCATGCGAGGTTGCCGTAATTTCAACAATTTCAAATTCAAGACACTCGAAGCAATCAAATTCGTATTAAATTTTAAAAATAAAACAGAAAAACATGAAAGGAAACAAACAAAACACAAATGAATTGGTTATTGATAAGGTCACAAAAAAGAAATTTCTAAAATGTTTATCGTAATTAAGAATTCAATACATCGAAAACAGCCCGACGAATAACCAATTCATTTTTATTTTGTTTATTTTCTTTCATGTTTCTCTGTTTTATTTTTAAAATTTAATACGAATTTGATTGCTTCGAATGTCTTGAATTTGAAATTGTTGTAACTACGGCAACGTTGCTTAACATCATCGTCTGACGCAAGCCCGCCACGACGGCGCGGCGACCGGCGACTCAAAGGACCAATTCACACGCGGCGGTTCTTGGCTGACGGTTAGGCCAGAGAAGAACGACCGGTTAGGCTGTCGATGGAATTGTCGAAATATATCGAAAAAATAGCGAAAAAACAAAATACGTTGTCAATAATTGTTGAGTGAAACATGTATTTTCTTAGATTGAAAGTAATTCGTAATGTGGCGATAAGAGACAATAATTCTCAACATTTATTCATTCAGCAAGGTATTCAAAGTAATGTACGCTTTTCAAGGTGTTTTGTAAAACAGTGGTTCAAATAAAACAGGGAAACATGAAAGAAAACAAACAAAACAAAAATGAATCGATTATTCGTTGGGCTGTTTTCTAAATTTCTTGAATTGAATTTTAAATTACGATAAACATTTTAGGAATTTCTTTTTGTGACCTGATTGTGAATAATATGAATCATTTTATTAAATTTATTCCAAAATAAAGTTATTTTGCAGCATAACAAAGATTTTCGTAAACGTCATAAACGTAATGTTTTAGTTAATTTTCGGTGGTTTTTGTTAAGTTTTCATTGAAAGGGTAAGTACTAAAAATAATTAATGTGTTTTTTTCTATAATTATTAATAATGAGCACTGATAAAAGATTAAATTTAACATTCCTAATTTTTTGAATAGAAATTTGTCTATGAATTTATAAATGTAGGACTATGTTCCGCCGAACTATGTAGAATGTGGATAACATAGAAGGTTGCAACACTGCAAGGTTTAGATACACCGTAGGGAAATCTCAGGTGAATAAACAAGTGGCACTAAAAAGTTTTTTCAAATTTCCCGGAAAATGTCAAGAAAAATTTTAAATTTTCAACACTTTTTTTTCGCAAAAAAACCTCATAGGCGTGTTTCTGGGGTTGAACTGTACTACCAGTTAAAATATTTGCAATAAGTGCAATGGGACACCCTGTATATTATATTTCAGCAATCTGCCTAAGGCTTAGCCCGATCCTGTCGTGTTAAGCCACACCCAAAATTCCAAACACACGTGCTTTGATTAAGACTTGATTAAAGTTTGCAGAGCTTCAGCATTTGGCATAAAATAGCGAGCAATTTGTTACAAAACCATATAAATTATTATATCACTGTGATCACAAAACTACAATATATTTCCGTATTGTAACACAATTTTAAATTGTCTTTATTTTCGAGAAAATTTAGTCCAAACATAAGTAATGTTCAGAAAAGAAAAATCGTGGGTGTTTGGGAAGGCTTGAAAGGAAACAATGTTTTTGATATAGTACTGGTCAGTACGACAGAAACGGAGCATCGGTGTTAAGTTAGTTAAGTTTCTGTTCGATTCGTCTGTATGTGTCTTAGTGTAGGGTTTTTATTTATCATCTAATAAAATTAAATTTAAATATTTAGATTTTGAATATATTTCAATATCAGCAGTCGTTGTCAAGTTGACAATATACAGGGTGTTTTCGAATTAGTCTAAAAAAATTATGGTGTGATTCCTCATGTGTTCTTAAAACAATTTTTATATAACTATTGGGTCTAAAGTACTTCCTTTCTGATCTACAGGGTGTTAAAAATTAAAAAAAAAATAGATTTTTTGCTTAACATAAATGGTACGCCACTGCTTTTTTAAAGAAAATATATTTTTTTCTTGACTGGCCATCCTTTTTCAACAAAATTGATCTTTTGAGTTTTTCTTGTTCATCAAACGGTTGTCGAGAAAAAAATAAATATACTTATTAAGAGCCCGCCTTAATTCGTTTTCTAATGATTTTTTATTTTTTAGATTAATTAGGAAACACCCTGTATATGCATATCTAACCAAATAAACTAGTAACCTCTAAAAATTATTTTTCCTACCACAAGCGACATACCGTGTTTTTAGTGTGTACTAAATTATTTTATCAAAATTTCACCATATAAGTTTCCAGGCAATGAAGTAGGCTTCCCTTTTGCTGGGAGATCGGATCTGGAGAGACGCGTTGTTCGGCGTCCATACAATTCTTTCAGTAAAAAGCACTCTGAATCCGCTCTTTGTCTGTAATTGCTTGGGTATCCGATCTGGAGATTTGAAGACCTTGTGAAAGTTGCAGTTCAGAGTATAGTTCGTATTTGTTGGGTTTTTCTTGGAATATATCACCGTAAGTGTGTCCGCCATTTTGCATCACTATAACTAACTAAATTTTATTTCTGTTATTCCCGTTTTTCGATTTGTTTTGAAGGTTTTGATTAATATTTAATTACTGGTTTGGATCAGCATATGGTTTGAATATATTTTGGTTTATGTAAAGCTGTATTTCAGACCGTAAAGCTGTATTTCAGAAGTCGTTTTTTTTTTGTTAAGTATCTGTTCTGAGAGCTGTCTTTTATTTATAGAGTAATTGTGTGGACCTGAGTAATTATATGGACTTCAGTAATTATATGGTCTTCAGTAATTATATGGACTTCAGTAATTATACGGACATAAGTAATTATGGATTTAGTAACTATATGGATTTAAGTATTTACATGACCACAGTAATCCTATGGACACAGTAATTGTATGCCGCTTAAATTTCACCCACTTTCATTTTGTATGGACCTACGTAGATCTTAAGACAGCATTCATGACCTTACGTTTGTTCTTCTACTGATATCGAAGACTCCTGCTGCCATAGTCATCTGCTTCCACTTCTGTTAGTCTGGAGACTACCTATCTAGCTGTTTACAACATCATAAGGAACTATACAGATAAGTCCTAAGTTTGATACACAAGGTACTCATTTATTTTACAATTTTTGAGACAACAGTTTAATATCTCTGTAAATTATTACTATTTATCCCATATATTATAGTCAAAATTACCTTTCAGTTAACGTTATAAGATATAATTTGATTCAAACAGTATACTTTTACTTTGTTATGATATTTTATATGAAAATTACTACAGGTATTCATTCTTAAAGGTTTTTTGTACACGACATGTTTCGAAACATCATCGTATTGATACGCACATAAATTTCACCTATTTTTATATCAAGTAGCATAGTTCGAAGAGTACTGTTACTAAATTCGAATTTATTTAAAATAACTTACAGTTTTATTGGGATCATTGAAACTAACTGGTAGTTGTGTTCGTTTTTAAATAAATGATTAATGTAGGACAGTTATCTCTGACTTTTATTGTTGATGAACATAATAGACCCTTATTGCTGTTGATTACTCTATTCTAGCTATTTTGTGTTAAAATATTTTTCATTTTGGTTTCTTACTTTACCTTTTTCATAAACAAAGTAAGTGGCGCCCTTTTTACTGTCTTTGACCATATCTATATAAATACTTAGCATCAATATTAAAATCTTTGTAGCCTAAATATTATCATATCAATCAAAGTCTGCTAGTACAAAATGTGCTACAATACGGATATAATATAATCCGTTATCTTTAATTTCCTTCTTCATTTGTGTAAAAATACCTAGCCAGTTTTACATAAAACGTTAAATGCAGAACGCTTATTTTGCTACTTTTCCGGACTAGTCAAATGGACTTTTAACCCCCTAAGCAAGAAGCCGAAGAAGTCGGTAAAATATTTATTTATGACAAAGATTTTTTAAGCAAATATTTGAATTGTTAGTTTGAAATGTAAACAATACTTACAGATTTTTGTTAGAGTTATATGGGATGATAAAAATATTTCTATATACATTTTCCAAGTAGACAGTAAATGAATTAGTGCAACAAAATCCTTCCCGTGGTTTATTTTCAAAAAAAAATATTTGGCTTTCTTCATATAGATTTTTTTCGATTTGACATTTTCCTATAAAGTTGTTTACTTTACAGGGTGAACCAAAATCACTATAGTCTTGTGAAAATTTCAGTGTTTTTTTGTAATCTTGTTAAATATTTTGAGGTCCGTAAAACAACGAAATATGCAGTATGTCCCCGGATTGTCTTTACAAGAGGAAAAACTTCTATTATTGATATTTTGAGAGAAATGTATTTTTCACAAAAATGTTTGCTTGTTCTAAAATGGTTAATCCCGTTTAAACTTTTCCAAATATCCACACCGTTTTAGAGAAAATTAAGAAAAAAACATGAAAATATCGTTGAATTTTTCTTTTTAGCTTTTTTTGGCAGTCTTAAAAATCAAAACGCGTTTCTGTGGAGAATACAGTATGAGTTCCAAAACGAATGTGCTGTAACTAACCCAAAAACGACAATTATTATACTATTTATTTTCTATGCAAAATTAAATAAATCAATGCAAACGCAAAAAAAATCATATAAAATTAGTCTTCGATTCCTTCGATAACAAAAACTTTATTATTGGCTTAAAAATAATACTAATATAGCTTGAGTAACTAACTTATTCCCTGCCAGCAGCTGAACTAGCCAGGAAATTAAAGTATCAACCAAGATTTTTTTTTCGAATCAAACATTTTGTAAATATCCAAATTATTAATTAGATTGAAATGTAAATAAAAAAGCTAAAAAGAAAAAAATATTTTCAGAAATTATTAGTGTAGTAATAAAAATAAAATTCATAATTTTAGAATATAAAATAAATTAACAAAAATATCAATAGATGATTTTTAAAATATAGTTTTGGGGTAGTTCTGATTTCTTCTGTTCTGTTTAAGATGTTTTTTGGGGTGCTGAATTCGAATCTAATGTTTGCTAACAAAAATTCGTGAACATAGGAAAAAGTCCAAAAAGTGGAAAAAAATTGAGAGAGAATTTTTGTTTATAACTTTAAAAATACCAACTTTTTGTAAATACTATTTTTGTTCAAAATTAAAGTAAATATAATTTCCTATAATTTTTGTTAATTAAGGTTTTATCTCGGAAGAACTGGTTCGGACTCAACAGCCAGTTGAAAATTAGCGTTTTTTTTGTCGTATCCGCAAATACCTAGTTTTTCCAATACTCTTAATTTATTATTAAAGTCTAGTATCTGTTTTTTTTTAGTTTTAAGTTAAATGTTATATAAACAGTAATTTCAACAATATATGTACACCTTCCAATAATAAAAAAATAAAATTTATATTATATTTAAAATATGTGTAAATACAAGTACGGGTATAGTTGCAGATGAAAGAATCCACTGTCGCTTGTTAAAAGAGAAAAGTATAGAGCACATTAATGGGCGGTAATTTTTAAATTATGAAATTTAAATGAAGTGAAAAAGTAGAAGCTCTGGCAATAATGGAACTCTGTACAGACAGAAAAGAGAACTATAATTACAATCCAACCACACTTTTCCAACGAATTGCCATGGTAAAACATTCAGATAATACATTTTTGCGGTTCGAGCCTAGTTCCTATTTTCTTTCTCTCTTGTCATTTTTGATGGCTACTCTGAAGATTTTGGAAGCACTAATGGCATAGAAATATCGACAACTATGCTATAGAAAGCAATGTACTGCAATATTATTTACTGCTCCCATAGCGCCTACTATCTCACAGAAAAGACACAAAAAATGTATCACATCAAGCTGAGGAGTATGCCGATGCCCTTCTTACGAGAAGCCGACGTTGGCCTCATTAAATAATTACTTAACAATAAGGAGAGGGGGGATATTTATTTTTTAGTAATTTCGATTGGCCTTTGTAGCTTTCTATAAAGAATGCCTTCTTTCTAAAACCAGAAAACGGACAGGCATCTCAAACAATATGATACTGTTTCTTACAGCCGACAAAACTACGTTCTGATACTATATTAATCCTGAAATTCATGAAAAATTGAATTAATGCTTCACGCAATAAATAAGTGTGACACAACTTCGGAAATGTTTAACTAGAGGAAACGGGCTTTCTATTCTCTATACTTTCCGGCTTCGTTTTTGAAAATCGGTAGAGTCATTGAGAAAATATGAAGGATTGAAATTTGAAAAGTCTATTTAAACATTTATCAGATAAGGATAAATTCCTTCGACCAATTTGCTGTTTTTCTTATTATTTCTAGATGTTTACGCATTTTTTCACTTGCCACAAGGTTGAACGATCAGGTGCGGTAGTTGCTAGATAGCTGTTCTGTGACTTATGCGTTGAAGTTCTTCCCAATATCGTTAAACTTTTTAACAATTATGGTGTACTCACTTGCAGAAAAAGTGGAATAAATCGAACTTTATTTTAAACATAATGAATGTGGCAATCGGGTTGCGCAGATATTCAATGAAGACGATTTTGATCGTCGCTTGCAATTTTGTGAAACTATGAATGAACGAGTGGCGAATGATAATAATTTCCTATTTAATGAACGGTGTAGTTAATCGGCACAACTGTCGGTACTGGGCTGAGCACAACCCCAGGGTTTTTCACGAGGTGCACACAAAAAACCCTCAGAAATTGGCCAATTGTTAATGCAGGAGGACAGAAGGACTGTAAACAACAATATTATAAATTTAAATGCTCTATGAATATAGTATTATAACAGTAGTCTTTTCAGGTTTTTTTTTTATTGTAACCTAAGTTTTTTATAAAGGAATTTGTATACATCCGGTATTCAGTGAAAAAAATCGATTTTGAAGCGATAGCTTAAAATATGCTAATATTGAACCAGCGCTAGAGCCTAATCGGATTGTCTGAGGAAAAAATATAAAGAACTGAATTTGTAGGAAATTTTGTCTACTTTTATTTTTAATAGAATAAAAAATAGTATTATTTCTGAATAATTCACATTTTTGGAGTTATAAGTAAAAACCGCATTCATTTTTTTCAGTGTTCCGTCACAAAATGTTGTTAGCAAACATCAGAGAAAAAGAACAAAACAAATCAGAACTACCCCAAAACTTTCCTAAAAAAAATAAAATTTGACCATATAGTTTATTAATAAAATTAGACCATATTTGAACAGCACACTACATTTGTAAAAACACATTACATTATTTTACCGGTGAATGTGCATATGAATAACGATATTGACATCTATATTATAATTTTGGTTTGGTAATCTATTATAGATTTTATATAAAAATATATGACAATAAATTTCCGTTTAAAATTAATTACATTCCTAACATTTTCTAACTGCTCTTCTAATATAGAATTGATTACACCTACCAAAAAACAATCAGATATTTATAAATTTCTTCTTTTCTTCCATTATTTCTTTTCATCCAATTTAATTGCATGTTTATATAAAAGGTATCCGAAGGGCGAAGAAAGAGGAATTCAGTCCTGAAGTCGCTTGCACGGAGTTAAGCGGGAGATTGAATGTAACTCTAACGTTTTGTTCTGGTATTTAATTATTTAATGGTTGTTACGTTCGTGTAACATAAATAAGTTAGTGGTTTTATAAGGGTTTAATTAACTAAGAACAGGAATCTGTAAAAGTCGTAAAAGCATTGTAACCTGTTGGCTATTAATTTAGAAAAATGTTAGTCTTGTCTTTCCGATTTCTTAACTTCTTTTCTAATATACTGGTTATAATTTTTTAAATCAACTTTTAACTCTTGAAGCTTAACTACCTCTCAAAGGGTACCAAAAAGCATTAAACGCTAGTTTTAAAGATGTTATATTTACAATAAGCTATTCAACCCATATCAGAAAGAAAAAAGTAAGAGAATAAAATTATTATATACGCAACTTACAACCGTTACTCCGTAGTACAATTCTCAAGAACTGCAAGTTGTTTTTTCATTGTAAGATGGTAATTGTCGCTGGATTGTTATTTTAATACCTACTATTGTTTTGGCTATTTAACATGGTAACCGCGATATAACATTACTAACGGTCGCTGTAAGGGACTTTTAGTTATTACATATATTTTTTAAAGAACTGTTACAAGCTTGGTAAAATTTTGTAGCTATGTGATTTTGTGATAAGTGATGTCACAATGATATCACATCGCAACGATGGCTTTCGGAGCACTGTTATTTTCTTATGACCCTGAATTATAAAGGGTAAGTCTTAAATAAGTGCAAATATTTTTAGGGCTGGTAGATTTCGATAAAAGAAACATATTTTTTTCTTTAATGTTTTTCAAATAAGTCCATAATAACAGAGTTATTTAAGTTTCAAAATAAAAAAAAATGTTTTTTTTGTTATTTTTGAGCCATTTTCTGTAATTTGTTCCTCTAATTTTGATTTACTACCGATGTTGTCACGTTTTTAAGATACTTTATTTGTGACTGAAATATTCAAAATTTCACCGAAATGGTACTCGTATTTATTACACGCCACCCAAAGAATATTGCAAGTCGCGTTTCTTGTTTAATGGTATTAGCCGGTAGCACTGTTATCCCACACAATAAATAGAAAAAGCTTATCTCTGATATTTAAATAGGATATTATGCTATTAAGTTATTATTTATTATATTCTTATCGTGCAAGACTTACCTGTACACAACACAGAACATAGAAAACCAATATCTTCCCATTCCCTTAAGCACTCATGAAACGTACGCATTTACTAGCAAAATCACCTTCTAGAAGAATATTGTACCTTTTTTATGTCGGTATATGGAGAAGAGAGATAACACCACGTATCGGGCTTTTCAGTCACAGAGAAGCTCATGAAAGAAAACGCCTTGCGTAACAATCTTCTGATGCGTGTCAAATACTCGTCAGCGAGTAATGACAGTAAGTAAGTATAGTCCATCTAGAAAGTATCCGGAATTTTATATTTTTCCTAATTTTAATGTATTTTTTTTTTCTGTAACACTCTAAGACAACAGTAATCCATCACGTAGGTCGCGCCGATAGTAGGCTATGACCAAAATCGCATGGCAACACCATCTGTCAAATATTGTTGATTGTAAACCGGCTTAAGATTTGAGAAATAATGTCGCAAGTAAAAAAAAAAGAGAAATGGTGGAATATTTGTATAGAAAAGGTGTTCGAAACGTTAAAAAATTTGTGCAATTGACTGAACTCGGAAAAAGTGCAGTATATGAGACAATAAAGAGGATAAAAAATGGCACAGATATGAAGCATGAACCAGTTTCAGGAAGACCGCGTAAGATTCGCGAAAACAATTTAAACGCTTTAGTGGCATTAGGACGACAGAGTCCGCGACTAGGGTTTCGCAAATTGCCTAACAGATTTGGAAGTCAGCGAAAATTAGTGTGTCCAGAAACCGTCCGCATGTCACTGAAAAGACAAGGTTACATATCAAGGAAACCAAAAAAAAATCCCTGCAATAACACCTCTTCAAAGGCAGCGAAGAATGGATTTTTATCAACGTTTTCAAGATAATTTTAAAAATGTTTTTATTTCTGACGAAAGTTGTTTCCAGCTTGGTGGAAACCACCTAAAAATCCTATCAAAAGAAAATGTTACCGTTCAAGTTTCAAAATTTCGCACTAAAATAAAGGTTTTGGGGAGCAATATCTCAGCGCGGTCCTACACCTCTGTGTATAGTTCATGGAACTGTTAATAGTGCGAAATATTGTGATATTTTAAATGGTTTTCTTCTTGAAACGGCTTATGTTTTATATCCAGAGGGGTGGCGTTTTCAGTAGGATAATGCAAGATGCCATACGTCTGCCTATACTCAAGCTTGGATGCAAGAACACCATTTGGCAACAATTCCATAGCCAGCAGCTTCACCAGACCTTAATCCCATTGAAAACATATGGGGACTAATGAAGACTGAAGTGGAACGAGCAGATCCACGAAAGAAACAAGATTTGATTCGCTCAGTTTTACATGCCTGGACTACCGCCACTGAACATTATGGTGTGGACCTAGTTTCGGGTGTACCTGGACGTTTAGTTAAGTGTTTGGAGTTAAATGGAGGCTGTATAAGTAAATAAAATTAATAATTTGTTATAATTTTTTAACTCAAGTCCTAAAAATATATATCGATAATTGTAATTTTGCTTTCTTTTTTCCGGATACTTTCTAGACGGACTATAATATGGGGTACAAGTTTACGTTTATTATTTTCCATCCAGGAGTTGCGGTTGAAATATATATGAAAACAGTACAGTTTAAACACTCTCTACATAGCAGAACGTTTAATAAGCTATTTATAAAGCAAAATTAATTGCTCTATTTGTAGATTTCATAACGATCATGAATAACCTAGCCGGCTGACATTAGTAAACAGGTAACAAACGTAAATCAAATTTGTGCCAATAACAACAGGACTTATATTTATGATTTAATGTTTCTATACCGATATTCGTCATCAAACTTTTTACATTTTCTATAGTTAATCTCAAATGAATTTCAATTGAAAATATGTTTGTCCTAGTTGTTTGTATAATTTTAGAAAATAATGATACATTGTAATAATTTAAAAAAATATAAATACTGAAAACATCGGGTTTGTTGGATCTTACAGCAGTATTTGCACTAGTGTACACTTTATCGCAATTATATTTAAGCAAACGCCCGCTTTATTGATTGATAGGGAAAACTTCTGCAGTAGTACGTCAAACCAACAAACAACATTCATTTTCAAAAAGTGATACACTACTATATATTATCACATCATCATTTTCAGCTTGCTCAACCATTTCCAATTATGGTGTAGCCTTCCTCACATATTCATATATGACCTTTTCAAATGAAGGAAAGCGTGTAAGATTATTGGTTCAAATTTTCATGACCATAGATTTTCGAGGATACGTTGACCGGTGAATGTTACGTTTTTTAGAGAACGGTTTTCAAGACATGTTAGAAAAGTTAAGTTTAGTTATAGCCAATTCTTATCTTTCTTGACTAATTTCACTTGGATTGCATGGTATTATTTTTCTGTTATGATTTGTAACTTATAAAAAGTCAGAATATACAGGGTGTCCCAAAAATAAGTGCAAATATTTTAACTGGTAATATAGTTCAACCCCAGAAACACGCCTATGAGGTTTTTTTGCGAAAAAAAAAATTTTAAAAATTTAAAATTTTTCTTGACATTTTCCGGAAAATTTGAAAACACTTTTTAGTGCCACTTGTTTATTCACCTGAGACGGTGTATCGGTGTATCTAAACCTTGCAGTGTTGCAACCTCCTATGTTATCCACATTCTACATAGTTCTACATTTATAATTTCATAGACAAATTTCTACTCAAAAAATTAGGAATGTTAAATTTAATCTTTTATCAGTGCTCATTATTAATAATTATAGAAAAAAAAACACATTAATTATTTTTAGTACTTACCCTTTCAATGAAACCACCGAAAATTAACTAAAACATTACGTTTATGACGTTTACGAAAATCTTTGTTATGCTGCAAAATAACCTTATTTTGGAATAAATTTAATAAAATTATTCTTTATATTATTCCCAATCAGGTCAAAAAAAAGAAATTCCTAAAATGTTTATCGCAATTTAGAATTCAATATATCGAAAACAGCCCAACAAATAATCGATAATTTTTTTTGTTTGTTTTCTTTCATGTTTCTCTGTTTTATTTGAACCACTGATTTACAAAACACCTTGAAAAGCGCACATTACTTTGAATACCTTTCTGAATGAATAAATGTTGAGAATTATTGTCTCTTATCGCCACTTTACGAACTACTTTCAATCTAAGAAAATACATGTTTCACTCAACAATTTTAAATACGTATTTTGTTTTTTCGCTATTTTTTCGATGTATTTCAACAATTCCATCGACAGCCGAACCGTCTGCCAAGAGTGCCGCGGTCAACTGCTCTTTTGAGACGCCACGCCGTCGTGGCGGGCTTGCGTCATACGATGTTAAGCAACGTTGCCGTAATTGCAACAATTTCAAATTCAAGACACTCGAAGGAATCAAATTTGTATTAAATTTTAGAAATAAAACAGAGAAACATGAAAGGAAACAAACAAAACAAAAATGAATTGATTATTCGTCGGGCTGTTTTCGATATATTGAATTCTGAATTACGATAAACATTTTAGAAATTTCTTTGTTGTGACTTTATCAATAATCAATTCATTTGTGTTTTGTTTGTTTCCTTTCATGTTTTTCTATTTTATTTTTAAAATTTAATAAGAATTTGATTGCTTCGTGTGTCTTGAATTTGAAATTGTTGAAACTACGGCAACGTTGCTTAACATCGTATGACGCAAGCTCGCCACGACGGCGCGGCGCCTCAAAGGAGCAGTTCACCGCGGCACTCTTGGCAGACGGTTCGGCTGTCGATGGAATTCTCGAAATACATCGAAAAAATAGCGAAAAACAAAATACGTATTTAAAATTGTTGAGTGAAACATGTATTTTCTTAGATTAAAAGTAGTTCGTAAAGTGGCGATAAGAGACAATAATTCTGAACATTTATTCATTCGGAAAGGTATTCAAAGTAATGTGCGTTTTTCAAGGTGTTTTGTAAATCAGTGGTACAAATTGTGATTAAGCCATATGGAAAGAATGTGTTAGAAATGGGGACTTAGTTAGAATGGGGTTATTTTATCAGTTATTATAATAGCATGTACAAGTAAAGCAGCACAGTGAAGTGTATTTTAATTAAGTGGGTATCAAAAAAGACTGCCAACTGTCACAGTTACATCGATCTGTCATAAGTATCTTTTTTAATGTTGGGTAAGTTTTTTTTATTTATTTTCTGTAATAATATCACAATATTAAAAATGTAATGCATCTCTGTGGTGTGATTTTATGACTTTTTTTAAGCATATACTTTCTTGTCCATATGGCAACACAGGGCGATTCGGGTAATTGGAGGTAGTTGGCGATATCTGCCGGCGGTTCTCAAAATGTTGCTATTATTTTTTTTAAATTTCAAAGTTAAATAACTGGGTAATTTTCAATATATTTTAAAAATGGTAAAGAGAAAATATGTTTCTTTTGACCAGATCTACCACCCCTTAAAATATTTGCACTTATTTCTGGGACACCCTGTATTATTAAACGGTTCTTTACAATTTACATTACACTAACTAAAGCTTAAAAAAATAATATCAGTACATACACTTTAAGTCATTTTATAAAATGTTCAAAAATTCCGCCATCGTTTTGAGTTGCATCTTTTTAAAACTGAATTACCAAATATTCTCACAGAACGACCGGTCGACTTAATTAAACTTCTCTCGTACCGTCACTTCGAGTACCTCTCTTAATTCATAAGTTCTTTTGTAAACCTTATTGTCAACCATACCGCATAAAAAAAATTAAAATTGATAGGTCAGGTTGATCCAACTCTTCGTATCTCTGAGTTTGCATAATTATGATATAAATAATTTTTAACATTTCTTTCATTATGGGGGGTCATAATGAAAGTCATGTTGGAACCACTCTATTGATGCGCGAGTTTTTACAACTTACAATTTTTGTTTATTTTAATTTGCAAAGTTTGGATGTGAGAGCTTCACATTTCTGAGAGCAACGACTATTGATCTTGTTTCGATGGCTAACTAAGTGAAATTGTTTAAAAATGATAAGAATTCTCTATAACTGAGTAATTTTTCGAAACAAAAACATATTATTGCTTATATCGCTAAAAAGCTTAAAAATGGCGCTTTTTATGAAGTCATGGCCAGCTCTGGTTTCCATTTAAAAAACATATGTTTGTGTCATATGTCAAAAATGACAGGATGTAGAAAAAAACAGAGGTGAAAAAACACAATCTCATTAAGGATGCGATTATCTACAACATTTATCTGAAGACTTTTTGTCTAAAATAGATTATAATGGAATTAGGGACAACTTTTAAAATAGCCGAAATTTGTTTTTTTTTCGAAATATCTAGTAAGCCAAATACTTTTACAAAAATCTGAAAAACGCATATTTATGACCCCACAAAACTGCAGTTCTTTCCCTATTTAACCGACTCTCTATTTCCAGTAGTCTCCAGTAGATACCCGTAGAGAACATCGTAGAAAACTCACTCTGTATATGAAATATATGCAAATAAAAAATCTCAGAAAACATATAATTGATTGTTTTAAAAACAGTTTAAATATGTCTAAAATGTTCATTAATCGTAATAATTATAATGCTCAGTAATCACTAGTCATTAATTTTTATCATTATTAATTTTCATCATCAAACTATTTTTGTCATAACTAAACCAAATATGAAACACATTTTGTAAATGCTCCACATACATGGAACACTAAACGTTGCAAGAACAGCGATTTGTATTGTAGTGCGCAATATGTGTTCACTTTATAGCGGCTGATATAATAGAAATAGGAAAAGTAGTTTAAATAAGTTGTTTAAATAATACTGCACTCACCAAATAATTGAATCATATCAATTCTCTCTTATGTAGGATAAGCATTTTCGGCAAATTTCTGAGAATCTCGAACATCACACAAACTGTACATGTTTTTTTCATCTTTCGTGATTAACTTTAGCTACAGTTTACATCAATACATTTATCCGAATATAAATGTTCGTAATATTACAAAATGATCATTTTCAATTCGTATCGATGATAACAAATATAATGTAATTTTCCCCTTAGCCTTATCCCCTTTTGCTTTTAGAGAGCATTTGCTTTGTGAGAAATGACTGTTAATGCTATGAAACTGAAACAAGATATATCAAAATCAAAATATTTTTTTTATGTGAAATGTTACTGGGGTTAAAATAAACAGGAAGAAATATCTCACATATCTCTATCTTTCTATTTGTCTAACCAACCAAAATACTTATTATTTTAAGCAATAAACCATCTCATTAGTCAAGCAATAAAACAAACAATAATTTCATACATTTAACTGAACTAAAACAGAAATATTTGTTTTCTAAATACGACTATAAAAATAATTTCTAAAAAATATAAACACTTGGTAAACCAGAGTTTTTCAATATTTTTCTTTCAATAGAATATTACCGAAATATTACAAGCATGAACCGGTAACCAAAATACCAGATGTTCTTCAAAACTGCCTCATCCCTAAAACTTTTTTGTTTTTTCAGACAAAAATACATCACTGGCTATGTTAATACGAATATATGATTTAAATAAGAATTGACTGACTTGAATTATTTTCGTTCCCTTCCTGTTTCACCGGATATGACTACAACTATTGATTTTTAAATGGTACTCTCAGTATTTTTTTTTGTTTATTTGATAGAAAATGACATTCTAAATAGAATTACATGTCATATGTCAATTTTTGAACTAAGAACACAGGCTTGTGGTACCAAATTATTTGTAAAAATTTCCTTTTCCAAATATGCTATAAAGTTACAAGTGGGGGAATATTTAAGCCGACCAGAAAACGCCATGAAAAATATTAAACAATAAAATGTAATTTTCCAAGGCTCCTTTGTAAAAAATAATGGTTTCGACACAGCCATCGCACTCTGGATTGAAATTTAAAATACTATTTTTTTAAAGCGGAAATGTCCAAAGTTGACATATGATGGTGCGTTTAGACTTGAGCACGCACGTACTGATCCTTCGCGAATGCTCAAGTGTAAACGGCTGTGCGCGCACGCTCACTCTGATTCTGTCTGTGCGCGAGCAGCCGCGAACGTGAGCCCTCTGGTGTCGGTTTTTGATCCGTGATCAAAGGTATTTTATGTGTGCGCGAACGGTCAGTTTGTACCGGCAATTTGTTTTGTCTGCATGCGTGCGTGCGTCTGTGATTTTTTTTTTCGTTTTCATTATTAAAATTATGGAGTGAACCAATGAATCTTCGTTATTATTAATTTAAGAATATGAAAAATTGCCGATATTATAGGATGTTAAACATTCTTCGTATTATTCAAAATCCAAAAAAAATACGCATGGCAAGATCTTGTAAATAAAATTAATATTGAACAG
The DNA here is from genome assembly GCF_002938485.1 of Sitophilus oryzae. Classification (NCBI taxonomy): domain Eukaryota; kingdom Metazoa; phylum Arthropoda; class Insecta; order Coleoptera; family Curculionidae; genus Sitophilus; species Sitophilus oryzae. The sequence continues at coordinate 131,836 of NW_022145842.1, forward strand.
ACCTCCTCAGAATAAATTATATCGACTCCTAAAAATTTGGGTTTGCCACCAGCGACCATGTTTTCGATTTTTCTTCTTTTTATTAGCACATTTTCATTGTTAAGCTGTGCATAACAATCAATGCAGTCGCGACTATTTCTTGGTCGTCCATTATTTTTACCAACACAACTCTGCTGTGCGCGCACAAGTGGATCACTTCATTCGTCGAAAAATAAGTTTTTAATTTAAACGGAGCCGAGAGCGCGAACGAATGCCGTGCGCACACGCTCAGCTCGTGCGTGCTCAAGTCTAAACGCACCTGATATATAATTCTATTCAGAATGTCATTTTCTATCTTCTATAAAGTAAAAAATAGGGTACCATTTAAAAATCAAAAGTTGTAGCCATTTCCGATTAAACAAGAAAGTGACCGAAACAAATTAAACACATCAATCAATCCTGATTTTTGCCATGATACCAAAGCTCGTTTTTACATGAGTAAGTACATTATCAGAAAAAGAAAATAAAAAAAAGTTATTGAGAAAGAACGGAATAGACCTTATTTCTAATAAATTAGTATGCTATATTTTGAATATGACTCACCAAATAAAATTATTAACGCCATGTAAAAAAATTAATTAAAGGTTAATAAAATATAAAAATTAAGTAGTTCAAAAGAAAACCACCGAATATGATACAGTAATGTTAAAATTCCCCTACGATCCAAATATAGAAATAATAAATTTAATACGAGATCGGAGCCATCCTTAGACATGTTGATTTTCATCTCTTATAGTCAATGTCATGTAACTCATAAACGCGTAATTAACTTCATGCTTCAAAGCTGCTGCGAGCACAAACACAATCATCCGAGCAAAAATAACTGTAATCTTATTAAATTCCTATTTTCAGATCGCGACAGTGACGGCAACGGGTAAAGTTATAGAAAGAGCCCTTAGGGGCCTCGGATAAACTTTGTGTGATAATAAACCAAACGAAGTAAACGCCCCAAAATTTGGTAAGTTTAATAAAAAATGCTTTTCTGCTTAGCTTATAATCGGTCGATGATCTAGAACAGGGATGTCGAATTCCTTGGAGCTCGGAGATCACTAACTTGTGCGTGGCAAAATCTGTTTCTACCAATGACTAAAGAATACAAGGACTTATAACACCCGAGACAAAATTGTTGCCATACCTTCAAACAGTGTCGTGGCACGTATTTTTCTTAACTTAGCTGCTTGAAGAGATATTTATATTTTTTGATAAAAGTTTTGACTACGCCTATGGTGTATGCAATGGTATCATACTAATTAATTACGAAAAAAACGTATTAAAATACTCACAAAAGGTACCAAACTAGTATCGACGTATAGCACATCTCAAGTTTATACATATATCAGGAAACTAATTATCGAATTCAATAAGAAAACGCTAAAAGGTGGAGTGGACTGTTTATTTACCTATGTAACTATGTATTACCTAACGTACCTCCTGGCTTTTTCTTATCGCTGCGGTTTTATACTTGAAAGCCGAATAACTAATTTCCATTGTAACAAAATTTATACAAAGTTCACTACACACAAACTATCAAAAATCGCTCTGAAAATTCTCGCTGACGATCAACTGATCACTCACTCGTTATATTCAAAAAAATGGCATCTAAGATCACAAATTCTGCTGCAGCTCGTATATGGGCATTATATGTCCTTGTATTATTTAGTTATTGATTTCTACAAACGATAACTGAACATAACCTTATAAAAGTGCATTTTATCTGAAGAAGGTGCTGTAAATGTGGATATTTGCTTTGGTTTCTCTATCTATCAACTGTCTACTACAAAGACGTTTGTCGGCATTTGCGTAACTTTCAAACTGAAATTATTAAACTGAAGATTATAGACAGCCTTTTCTGTTAATGCAGTGCTTGAAAAAATATAAATAGAATATAAATTATCCACACAAATTATAAAATCTAAATAAACCCGCTAAAACAAACAAATGGTTACCTAGAAATCGTGGGACAGTTAAAAATTCTGCGTGAGTCAATGTCTGACCCAAGGGTCATAGATTCGCCAGCACTGATCTAGAAAGTATACAGTGTAATTCACAGATATATTTAGATTATATTCTCTTTACTTAATTCTTCACTCCTATTTATTTAACAGGTTGAATGTTGTCAGGCATGACCAAAGTTCAATTTATCCGAATATTTAAATGTTTCTAATATTACTAAATTATCATTTTTAGTTCAATGCAATAGTGGAAAAACATTTATTAATATATTTTATATGAACAAGAACTTCATATTATTTATTCCATATATTTACTCCATATATTTTATATATAAATTTGATTTAGTACTTAGTAATTTATATTAAAACTAGCTGACCCAGCAAACGTTGTTTTGCCATATAAATATTTTAGGGGAAAATAGTTTTTTTTTAGAGGAAAACAGTCAAAACAAACATTTTTATTCACGGGGTTGAAAATTATTGAATTACTAATATCGTTATTCAAAGTAGGGGTTGATAGTAGAAGAATAAAAATTTAGGGTTGCATGTAAACAGTATATAAACATAAACAATTCTTTTATTTCAGGTCTTTCTCAATATAATATTCTTAATATCACCTTAGAAACAAAAATTTATTTAAGTAAGATCAAAGTAATATTGTCTGAATGCCAACAAATTGAGCGTTAGTGTTTCAAAATCATTTCCAACCATAGACACAATACAGCTGTAATTTTAAATATAAATTTTGGTAATGTTTTCATTCAATCCTTATGTGTTTTAAAACGAAAAAATATACAAGTGCATATAACATTTGGAATGATTTTTAGACACAAAGTTTTATACAAAAATACGAATGATTGTTTAACATATCTGAAAAAAATATTAATACACTTTTAAAAAATGTATAATTCAATAAAATTATTCAGGTAGCAAAAATAAACTAGCATAATAATATAATCTTATATCTAGCGATAGCTAACGGTAATAATAAGTAATTCCTACAGTTTAAAATACCCGATACATATCTTTAAGTAATAATGGTAATCAAATTAATATTAATTTCTTTTTCGATATTTAGAATTAATTGTCTAGGTGCGTCATTAAAGGCATTACTAACGTACAACGTGATAATAGACAAGGCCACAAAGCTTTCAGTTTTTTGGGGTATAAACTGCAACTTCTTTGGCAATTGTCATTACCCTCATAAGGGCATCTACGGTTTGCCTTCCTTTTCTGGAGCCAAATTGGTTTATTGACAGTCCACCCGTCCAGTCGAGCTCATGGTTTAGTTTCGCAAGTATCAAATAAAACTCTACGAACAGATGTTCCTTCCACGTCCAGAAGGCATATTAGTCTATATGCTGTAGGATTTCCTATTTATATATTAGGTTTCTTAATAAGAATTAGCATTGCAATCTTCCATTCTAGTGGAAATGTTTTCTTTTCCGCTAAACAGTTGTAAGTAGCCAATCGGTAATCTGGTTTTGCTTTGGTTTTGCTTTTAGTACTTCTCCTGGGATACAACCTGGTTCAGGAGATTTATTATTTTCAGACGCTCAAAGACACATGGAACTTTTTTGAATATAAGAGAAACTTTGTCACAGTTCGTATCACAGTTACTTAATGCTAACTGTGATACGAACTGTTATAAAATTTCTTCTGCATTCGAAGAGTTCTATACGTCTTGTGAGCGTATCACAGAAATCAAGTGCTAATATCACAGTTAAGCATCACATTACGATGAATTATTATTATTAGTAAGGTTTGGCCTAGTCTGAAAAACCATTTATCCACTTCATTACTCTTCTATATCCGTCTCCGATAATATCACTGTCTAAGTTATCACACGCAGATGACACCGTAGTGATCGGACAGTCTAAAGAACAGCTAGAGACTCTGGTGAACATCCTAACAGAACACAGTACCAGAATTGGTTTTGGAGGTAAACGCATCTAAGACCAAAAGGCTATGATATTTTCTCGGACCTCCCAAGATCACCCTCAATTAGACATTGCTGTTAATAACACCACTTTACATAATGTATAAAAGTACTGTTACCTGGGCAGGGAAATAAACAGTCAGCTCGACCACTCTATAGAGATTAAAAGGAGAATAGAAATCGCTCATGCAGGATTCGTTAAGATGCGAAGCGTACTCTGCAACCCGCGTTTGTCCATAGGGGTAAGAATGAGAACACTCAAGTGTTAGTTTGGCCTTTGTTGCTATACGGGTACGAAACTTGGACCCTAAAACAGGAGGACCTCAGGAAGGTGGAGGCATTCGAAATGTGGCTTTACAGGCGAATGCTACGTATAAGCTGGACCACTAGAACAACAAATGTGGAAGTACTGACCAGAATGAACACCCGTACCCACTTAGTCAACACAACAAAAATAAGGAAAACAGAGAAGACACGAAGAATAGGAACAGCTTCAGCTAATATTTCAAAGGTAAAATCGAGGAAAACCGCGGCATATGAAGGAAGAAGAAATCGTGGCTTCGAAATATACGATTGGACAAATATTTCATACTGGAATACTTTAATACATCGAGCCCAACATCGGGAAGATTTTGCCATAGTGGTCGCCAACCCTCAACGGAGACGGCACCTAGGAGGAGTAAGTTATCACACAATATGTTCCAATGCTTTTTCTAACTTTCTTAATCGCATCTTTAAGATTTTTTTGCTTTTTATATTCGTCCTAAATCTTATTTATTTTTCACAAGCTAGTTTCTAGTATAATTTCGTCGAACCTTGGGAGACTCTCCTACAAAAGTTAGCAATATACTCACTCCACCACCTTATCACATAACATTGCTAGATTTGTAGAAAAGCCCTTCATACTAGTGCTATTGTTATCTAGTTCAATAAATCTAATGCCATTTACCAACTTCTGTTTATTCAGTCCTTTAGTCTGCCAGCCTTTGTTGTTTTCACAGTTTACACTTGGGGTATATGACTTCATTGCAATAGTGTAGGTGATATACAAGTGAACACTAAGGGATTCTGCTTCATCTATCTCCCAGTTTAATAGTTTAATAATAATTGTGTATCATCTGAAGTTATTATCAAATCCAGGATAGATATATAGTTATTTCTACGAAATGTTGGACCATTCCCTATATTAGCAACTAGAAGATTATTTGCTGCAGTCCACTCTACCACAATGATTCTTTTTTTTTTCGTGAAAGGCATTCCCCACTGAGATTTAGAATTAAAATCACCACCAATAACAGGTTTTCCTCCAATTAGTTTAATAAGTTTTTCAATATCATAAAGCAAATTTTCCAATTTTTGAATATCCTCATTACCTAAAGAATAGCAGCTGTAGAGATATATAGATTGTAATATTTTTGTTGTAATTTAAGAAAAGGGTTTGCCACAATCTTGTTTAGTCGTATATCCAGTCTTTCCTTCCTTTCACGGCAGCACGGTTTGGCTCACTGAGAAGTAAAAAAGCAGCATTTAGTTCTCTAGCAGTGTGGACTGCCATGTCATGAGCTTCACGACTTCTATTCGTATTTATCTGAAGCACTTTCAAGTCCATGTTTTCGTTCTTTTAGTGTCTCTTTATAATCGCGTTCTATCTGACCCTTTGCATTCTGTTTTTGTGTGCCCATGTTCCCAACGTTTAAAATATCTAATATTTTTATCTCTTTCCACTATCTTGCACATAGTCCAGCTATTTTTATTCACTGCGTATCAATGAGTACCTTAGCGTGTTTCTCGAATATAACCGTCGTAGAATTTGTCTGCTTTTTGTCTTCTCTGTGAAATTAATAATAACTATCTACAAAGAATGAAATCGAAATGATATTGCCATAGAAACACCTTTCGATTTTTAGGTCTTTTTTTAGGAAAAAAATCAACCATATTTACATGTTTTTTTAATTTTCCCAAAAACGGTATGTAAGTTTGAAAAAGTATAAATGGGATTAACCATTTTAGAACAAGCAAAACTGTTAACGAAGAAGTGTTATAATAAAAAAGTGCTTTCTCTTGTAAAGACAATCCGGGGACATTGCTAACATAAACATCAGTGGTAAAATATGTCTTTGCGGACGACACTAGCTTCACTTGGAGAAACAAGGACGTCACGGCACTTCATAGGATTATATCACTTACTCGCCATTAAATTTTGGTGCGATTCGAACCTCCCGACTCTCAACATTTCTAAAACTAAAGCTTAAAAACAACATATATATACAAAAACTCGCTGCAGCCTTTTGTACAAAACAACACCACCATGGACGTCGTGAAATCTGTAAAATTCTTAGGGCTTGTTGTAGACAATTCTCTGAAATGGGACATGCCTATCGACGCTTTGTCGAAAAAATTAAGCTCTGCCTGTTTTGCATTAAGATCTGTTTCTAAGGAGCTTAACTTGTCAGTGGCTAGAACTGTTTATATGCACTTTTCAGATCGCGACAGTGACGGCAACGGGTAAAGTTATAGAAAGAGCCCTTAGGGGCCTCGGATAAACTTTGTGTGATAATAAACCAAACGAAGTAAACGCCCCAAAATTTGGTAAGTTTAATAAAAATGCTTTTCTAGCAGCTTATAATCGGTCGATGATCTAGAACAGGGATGTCGAATTCCTTGGAGCTCTGAGATCACTAACTTGTGCGTGGCAAAATCTGTTTCTACCAATGACTAAAGAATACAAGGACTTATAACACCCGAGACTAAATTGTTGTCATACCTTCAAACAGTGTCGTGGCACGTTTTTTCTTAACTTAGCTGCTTGAAGAGATATTTATATTTTTGATAAAAGTTTTGACTACGCCTATGGTGTATGCAATGGTATCATACTAATTAATTACCAAAAAAACGTATTCAAATATTCACAAAAGGTACCAAACTAGTATCGACGTATAGCACATCTCAAGTTTATACATATATCAGGAAAATAATTATCGAATTCAATAAGAAAACGCTAAAAAGTGGAGTGGACTGTTTATTTACCTATGTAACTATGTATTACCTAACGTAACTCCTGGCTTTTTCTTATCGCTGCGGTTTTATACTTGAAAGCCGAATAACTAATTTCCATTGTAACAAAATTTATACAAAGTTCACTACACACAAACTATCAAAAATCGCTCTGAAAATTCTCGCTGACGATCAACTGATCACTCATTCGTTATATTCAAAAAAATGGCATCTAAGATCACAAATTCTGCTGCAGCTCGTATATGGGCATTACATGTCCTTGTATTATTTAGTTATTGATTTCTACAAACGATAACTGAACATAACCTTATAAAAGTGCATTTTATCTGAAGAAGGTGCTGTAAATGTGGATATTTCCTTTGGTTTCTCTATCTATCAACTATCTACTACAAAGACATTTGTCGTCATTTGCGTAACTTTCAAACTGAAGATTATAGACAGCCTTTTCTGTTAATGCAGTGCTTGAAAAAATATAAATAGAATATAAATTATCCACACAAATTATAAAATCTAAATAAACCCGCGTAAACAAACAAATGGTTACCTAGAAATCGTGGGACAGTTAAAAATTCTGCGTGAGTCAATGTCTGACCCAAGGGTCATAGATTCGCCAGCACTGATCTAGAAAGTATACAGTGTAATTCACAGATATATTTAGATTATATTCTCTTCACTTAATTCTTCTCTCCTAAATAAACAGGTTGAATGTTGTCAGGTATGACCAAAGTTCAATTTAACCGAATATTTAAATGTTTCTAATATTACTAAATTATCATTTTTAGTTCAATGCAATAGTGGAAAAACATTTATTAATATATTTTGTATGAACAAGAACTCCATATTATTTATTCCATATATTTACTCCATATATTTTATATATAAATTTGATTTAGTACTTAGTAATTTATATTAAAACTAGCTGGCCCAGCAAACGTTGTTTTGCCATATAAATATTTTAGGGGAAAATAGTTTTTTTTAGAGAAAAAATTTTTTTCAGTCAAAACAAACATTTTTATTCACGGGGTTGAAAATTATTGAATTACTAATATCGTTATTCAAAATAGGGGTTGATAGTAGAAGAATAAAAATTTAGGGTTGCATGTTAACAGTATATAAACATAAACAATTCTTTTATTTCAGGTCTTTCTCAATATAATATTCTTAATATCACCTTAGAAACAAAAAATTATTTAAGTAAGATCAAAGTAATATTGTCTGAATGCCAACAAATTGAGCGTTAGTGTTTCAAAATCATTTCCAACCATAGACACAATACAGCTGTAATTTTAAATATAAATTTTGGTAATGTTTTCATTCAATCCTTATGTGTTTTAAAACGAAAAAATATACAAGTGCATATATAACATTTGGAATGATTTTTAGACACAAAGTTTTATACAAAAATACGAATGATTGTTTAACATATCTGAAAAAAATATTAATACACTTTTAAAAAATGTGTAATTCAATAAAATTATTCAGGTAGCAAAATAAACTAGCATAATAATATAATCTTATATCTAGCGATAGCTAACGGTAATAATAAGTAATTCCTACAGTTTAAAATACCCGATACATATCTATAAGTAATAATGGTAATCAAATTAATATTAATTTCTTTTTCGATATTTAGAATTAATTGTCTAGGTGCGTCATTAAAGGCATTACTAACGTACAACGTGATAATAGACAAGGCCACAAAGCTTTCAGTTTTTTGGGGTATAAACTGCAACTTCTTTGGCCATTGTCATTACCCTCATAAGGGTATCTACGGTTTGCCTTCCTTTTCTGGAGCCAAATTGGTTTATTGACAGTCCACTCGTCCAGTCGAGCTCATGGTTTAGTTTCGCAAGTATCAAATAAAACTCTACGAACAGATGTTCCTTCCACATCCAGAAGGCATATTGGTCTATATGTTGTAGGATTTCCTACTTATATATTAGGTTTCTTAATAAGAATTAGCATTGCAATCTTCCATTCTAGTGGAAATGTTTTCTTTTCCGCTAAACAGTTGTAAGTAGCCAATCGGTAATCTGGTTTTGCTTTGGTTTTGCTTTTAGTACTTCTCCTGGGATACAACCTGGTTCAGGAGATTTATTATTTTTCAGACGCTCAAAAGACACATGGAACTTTTTGAATATAAGAGAAACTTTGTCACAGTTCGTATCACAGTTACTTAATGCTAACTGTGATACGAACTGTTATAAAATTTCTTCTGCATTCGAAGAGTTCTATACGTCTTGTGAGCGTATCACAGAAATCAAGTGCTAATATCACAGTTAAGCATCACATTACGATGAATTATTATTAGTAAGGTTTGGCCTAGTCTGAAAACCATTTATCCACTTCATTACTCTTCTATATCCGTCTCCGATAATATCACTGTCTAAGTTATCACACGCAGATGACACCGTAGTGATCGGACAGTCTAAAGAACAGCTAGAGACTCTGGTGAACATCCTAACAGAACACAGTACCAGAATTGGTTTGGAGGTAAACGCATCTAAGACCAAAACTATGATATTTTCTCGGACCTCCCAAGATCACCCTCAATTAGACATTGCTGTTAATAACACCACTTTACATAATGTATAAAAGTACTGTTACCTGGGCAGGGAAATAAACAGTCAGCTCGACCACTCTATAGAGATTAAAAGGAGAATAGAAATCGCTCATGCAGGATTCGTTAAGATGCGAAGCGTACTCTGCAACCCGCGTTTGTCCATAGGGGTAAGAATGAGAACACTCAAGTGTTAGTTTGGCCTTTGTTGCTATACGGGTACGAAACTTGGACCCTAAAACAGGAGGACCTCAGGAAGGTGGAGGCATTCGAAATGTGGCTTTACAGGCGAATGCTACGTATAAGCTGGACCACTAGAACAACAAATGTGGAAGTACTGACCAGAATGAACACCCGTACCCACTTAGTCAACACAACAAAAATAAGGAAAACAGAGAAGACACGAAGAATAGGAACAGCTTCAGCTAATATTTCAAGGTAAAATCGAGGAAAACCGCGGCATATGAAGGAAGAAGAAATCGTGGCTTCGAAATATACGAGATTGGACAAATATTTCATACTGGAATACTTTAATACATCGAGCCCAACATCGGGAAGATTTTGCCATAGTGGTCGCCAACCTCAACGGAGACGGCACCTAGGAGGAGTAAGTTATCACACAATATGTTCCAATGCTTTTTCTTAACTTTCTTAATCGCATCTTTAAGATTTTTTTTGCTTTTTTATATTCGTCCTAAATCTTATTTATTTTTCACAAGCTAGTTTCTAGTATAATTTCGTCGAACCTTGGGAGACTCTCCTACAAAAGTTAGCAATATACTCACTCCACCAGAATACTGACTGTCCTCTTCTGCAATTTCTTTTTTGGCATAGATTTATCACATAACATTGCTAGATTTGTAGAAAAGCCCTTCATACTAGTGCTATTGTTATCTAGTTCAATAAATCTAATGCCATTTACAAACTTTGTTTATTCAGTCCTTTAGTCTGCCAGCCTTTGTTGTTTTCACAGTTTACACTTGGGGTATATGACTTCATTGCAATAGTGTAGGTGATATACAAGTGAACACTAAGGGATTCTGCTTCATCTATCTCCCAGTTTAATAGTTTAATAATAATTGTGTATCATCTGAAGTTATTATCAAATCCAGGATAGATATATAGTTATTTCTACGAAATATTGAACTATTCCCTATATTAGCGACTAGAAGATTATTTGCTGCAGTCCACTCTACCACAATGATTCTTTTTTTTTCGTGAAAGGCATTCCCCACTGAGATTTAGAATTAAAATCACCACCAATAGCAGGTTTTCCTCCAATTAGTTTAGTAAGTTTTTCAATATCATAAAGCAAATTTTCCAATTTTTGAATATCCTCATTACCTAAAGAATAGCAGCTGTAGAGATAGATAGATTGTAGTATTTTTGTTGTAATTTAAGAAAAGTGTTTGCCACAATCTTGTTTAGTCGTATATCCGGTCTTTCCTTCCTTTCACGGCAGCACGGTTTGGCTCACTGAGAAGTAAAAAAACAGCATTTAGTTCTCTAGCATTGTGGACTGCCATGTCATGAGCTTCACGACTCCTATTCGTATTTATCTGAAGCACTTTTAAGTCCATGTTTTGGTTCTTTTAGTGTCTCTTTATAGTCGCGTTCTATCTGGCCCTTTGCATTCTGTTTTTGTGTGCCCATGTTCCCAACATTTAAAACATCTAATATTTTTATCTCTTTCCACTATCTTGCACATAGTACACCTTAGCGTGTTCCTCGAATATAACCGTCGTAGCATTATGTCTGCTTTTTGTCTTCTCTGTGAAATTAATAATAACTATCTACAAAGAATGAAATCGAAATGATATTGCCATAGAAACACCTTTCGATTTTTGGGTCTTTTTTTAGGAAAAAAATCAACCATATTTACATGTTTTTTTAATTTTCCCAAAAACGGTATGTAAGTTTGAAAAAGTATAAATGGGATTAACCATTTTAGAACAAGCAAAACTCTTAACGAAGAAGTGTTATAATAAAAAAGTGCTTCCTCTTGTAAAGACAATCCGGGGACATTGCTAACATAAACATCAGTGGTAAAATATGTCTTTTTGCGGACGACACTAGTTTCACTTGGAGCAACAAGGACGTCCCGGCACTTTATAGGATTATATCACTTACTCGCCATTAAATTTTGGTGCGATTCGAACCTCCTGACTCTCAACATTTCTAAAGATAAAGCTTTGTCGTATAAAAACTCGCTGCAGCCTTTTGTACAAAACAACACCACCATGGGCGTCGTGAAATCTGTAAAATTCTTAGGGCTTGTTGTAGACAATTCTCTGAAATGGGACATGCCTATCGACGCTTTGTCGAAAAAATTAAGCTCTGCCTGTTTTGCATTAAGATCTGTTTCTAAGGAGCTTAACTTGTCAGTGGCTAGAACTGTTTATATGCACTTTTTGAGTCGCATCTCAGATATGCCCTTCCATTCTGGGGTACCTGTTGTGCGACTCAATCTGACCGCATTTTCAAGCTCCAGAAGAGAGCTGTTCGATATTCACTGGGACTAAACAGCAGAACTCATTGCCAGGACTTTTTTAAAAAAATAACTCTTCCTTCCTTATTTATATTTGAATCCGTTTGCCTAATACGTAAGCATGTATCAGCTTCTCAAGAAAGGCCATCTCACACTTATCCACTCAGGGACGCGGACCAAGATCTTTATCTACCTACCTCACGCTCAGAGTTATTTAAAAGTTAAATATTATACAACTCGAAAAAAATTCACAATCATCTGCCATTTGAAATTAAATCCATAACATCATTTTCTTCATTTCGCAAAGCATTGAAATCTTATTTAATAGATAAGGCTTTCTACGCCGTAAATGACTTATATTTTGATAATCGAATTTGATCTTGTAAACACTGGTCTAATGTTTGCTATTACTATATTTACCAATGACATCGAAATGAATTTATTTAGAGTTTATTGATATTTACTATAAACTTACTAAATATTTTTGAATCTTATTTTTATTTTTTTATTCTTTGACATTGTAAACATTTATAAATGTTTATTTTAAACAATAAGACTGACAATGTAATTTGTATAACGTTTTGTATTCTCTTTTTTTTTGTTTGTTTGTTTACTTTACCTTTGTCTACAAATTGTAATTTTTTTTGACAATAAAGGCATTTATTTATTTACTGTATATCAGAACCACTATGTAAAAATATTAAGATATATAAAAACAGTCACACATATCATTATCTTATAGATAATAACTGTTTATTCATAATCAAAAAGGACATATTAAGTTTTAATAACAAGAAACTTTACTGCAATTTTGAAATAAATAAAGAAAATACTGTTAAATTTAATATAAATATAGAAACAAGGAAGAGTTTTTAATAAAATTTGTAGAAATTTATTACACTAATTTGTCATAAGTCGAAATAGCTTTATGATTAAGCACGAGCATTTAGCCCGCCATAAAAATTTCATTCAAAACTAAGGAAAATAAAACTCAACCTTAAATCTTAGTGTTCCTAAAACATCAGTTCGCAAAAAATGTGCTTCCTTATTCTTGCATTATCTCTTATTCCTTTATTACACCAATTAATTTAAAAGAACAAATTAATTTCGTCTAACAGATTCCGTAGAATACATTTTGTGTTCTTATGAAACACTAGTTGAGAGCACTTTCTTATTTATTAGTGTAAAAATTAATATTTAATCTAGTTCGATAATAATCAGATTCATTTTTAACTTACTAATAATTATTTTTAAAATAGTCAATAGTCAATAGTCAATAGTCAATTTAAAATAAAAAAAATGCTTTAAAAAAAACTTTTTTTTATGTTTAAGCATTTTTTTCTGTGTTAGGCAAATTTTTATTACTGTAAACATAACTTCTGACAAGCAGTGTCCGTTTAGGTTTAACGCAGAAGTGTTTACAAAAAAGAACTATTTTATTTTGTAGATTTTGCTTGCAGTGCAGTGGCGAAATACCCATAAAGGATTTTTTTTGGAGAGATGTATCCGCCACAGAGGTATAGACATTTTTTAATAAAACTCAATATTTTGTTAAAAATTTTACGTAAAAATTATGCGTGCTATTAAAGGTATTATTTACTGAAAATCAAAAATGAAGCTAGCAGCTTATCACGTTTCACTGACGATATGTTGCATACTTAGTGGACACTGTATAATATATTTAATTTTCGTTGGATTATAATTATGCAAAGGAGTATACACAGTGGCGGACCAGGGGGGGGCGGAAGGGGCGTTACGCCCCCGGCCCCTTCTTCTAGGGGGCCTCCAAATCTTAATAAGTAATTTTTTATTCAACTGGCAAACAGGCCAATATGTGTTCAGTAGTTATAAAGCAATTTGTAGTTAGAGTATGCAAACCATAAGTATACGCAAACTAAACACAGTATAAATGGAAGCAGATATTTACTTAATTATCAATTTTTACGCCCCAGTAATTGTCAATGGCATTTTTCCATTTACGAAATTAAATCAATGGATAATTTTCTTTGTTTAGAATATCGAATAATTATTATTTTTTATATTCGAATAATTATTATTTATTCTTGGACCTATATAGGATCTATATAGGAGTATAGGTAAATACCGCGATTTTGTAAGGGGAACGGTCGCGAAAGTAACGCGGCTTATATGTGGAACCGGTATTCCCATCACTTTGTCATCATATATTGCCATTAAATATATGCAAACATTCGCTCGGGGATTGTTTTATTACGTCAAAATGCATTCGATTTTCAATTTAAATGTATTATTATAAGCTTTAAAAAAAATGATGTTATCGTTTTTGAGGTCTTATATTTTTTGCTGTTTTAAAATGTTAAAGGAGCACAAAATTTATTTAGTTCAATGCTACGGAAAGGGTGATAATAGCTATCGGAAAATGTGATACTTTAACATAAAAAATATGCCGTTAATCAAAATTAATTATAACGATTTATCAAAAAATTAAATCGAAATTATATTACCATAGCCTTTTAATTTTTAGGACTTTTAATTTTATTAGGATTTTTTTGGGGAAAAATTACGTTAAAAAACTACATTTTTATGTTTTTTTTATTTTTTCTAAAACGGTATGGATATTTAGAAAATTATAAACGCTATTTTACAACAAGCAAAAATTCTTATGAAGAACGCATTTTTTTCAAAAAGTCAATAATTAAAAGGTTTTTCCTCTTGTAATCTGTGTCTGTCTTTTCCTCTGGGTGTTCCAGAAATAAGTGCTAGTATTTTCACTGGTAGTATAGTTCAACCCCAGAAACACGCATATGAGGTTTTTTTCGCGAAAAAAAATTGAAAACTTCCCAAAAATTTTTTTTTAGTTTTTAGTTAAAAACATAATTTCTTGTTAATATGACAACATAGGTATTAGATTAAATTTACAAGAAAGAAAATCCAGAAAAGATCCAGTGGTTCTCAAAATTTTAGCAAATTTTCGAAATGAAATAACTCCGTTATTTTGGACTTATTTGAAAAACGATAAAGAAAAAATATGTTTCTTTATCTAGCATACCTTAAAATACTTGCACTTATTTCTGTGACACCCTGTATATATATATATATATATATATCGATTTTTATTCTTTTTTACAAAATGTGCAGACCGGGGGCCACATTTAGCTTTGCCGTCCCGGGACCCCGACAGGCTTAGTCCGCCACTGAGTATACAGGGTGTCCCAGGGTGAGCGTGCATTAGAAGTTTCTAGGGAACTACAATACCTAGATCGGAGATTTTTTGCACATCATTGTTTTTAACAAAGAGATCTGTCGATTAAAAATATTTTTAATATGGCAGCACTTTCGGAAATACCGGAAGTTGACACCAACTTTCTTATTTTAAATGGATGCCCCCTTGTTTTATTACATACTTAAATTCTCTGCAAAATGAATGAATATTGATATCAAACACTCTATACCTAACACTAACCGTTTTTGAGAAAAAAATATTTAAAATTTTTGGATGGAAAAAACTGCCTGTCAAAAATTTGCGTATAGTCTAAACGTCAAATTTAGTGATTACCACAGCCACTGCGCCATTAAGAGAAGACGTGTGGCTATCTATTTCAAAAATTAAATTATTCGAATGTCATATAATAATGGCCGCAGAAAAAAATATCATAAATCATTTTTTCAAATGGAAACCCAACAAACTAAATCTTAAATAACTTAAAAACGATTTATTTTAGGTATAGGAACATGTATAGTTAAAGAGTAACGAATTGAAAAACCTGTTCACTAGTGTAATAAAAAAAGTGGGGTTCCGTTTGAAAAAAAATGATTTATAAAATTTTTTTAATCGCTCAATTCCCTGACAGTTAGCGCCATTATTATATAACATTTGAACAATTTAATTTTTGAAATAGATAGCCACATGTCTTCTCTTTATGGCACAATGGCTGTGATAATCATTAAATTTGACGTTTAGGCTATACAAATTTTTTTGACACGTAGTTTTTTTTTTCATCCAAAAATTTCAAATATTTTTTTCTTAAAAACGGTTAGGTACAGAGTGTTTGATATCAATATATATAATATTACGGAGAATTTAAGTATATAATAAAAAATGGGGGCACCACCATGTAAAATAAGAAAGTTGCTGCCAACTTCCTGTATTTCCGGAAGTGCCGCCATATTGAAAATATTTTTAATCCATAGATCTCGTTGTAAAACAATGATGTCCAAAAAATTTTCGATCTAGATATTGTGGTTCTCTAGAAACTTCTAATGCACGTTCGGCCTGAGACATCCTGTATATCTAATGCATTCGTCTCGTTAGTACACACTATTTTTTAGTATAAAGAGTTTGTCCCGAATATTAGTTAAATTGTTGTTCTTAATTTTAACTATACAATGTATGTGTGTGATTTACAAAACTTCAAACCAAATATTTATCAAAGTTTTATGATAGAGTAATTACTTAGTAGTTCAAAATGGAATAAATTGTTGTGGAATAATCAAACAATGATTTTCGTAATCAAGCAATCGTAGCAAAGCGTGCTAGGTAAGCGTCTCACAAAGCATAGGTATGAGATATTATTAGCTTCTAATTGTTTTGAATGACTAGTTTATGAGTTATAAAACACCTGTAAGAAATTAATGTACATCCTATTTTTAAAACGGTGATTTTCTACTATAAATCTAAAATATTTCAGTTATATGGTAACTCGATGTTAAAATCGCATTCTCTGTAAGTTTTGTTATTCCAAAAACTAACAAACGTTCGTTATTCCAAAAGCAATATTTCCGTAAATCATTTTAACTGAAACATACAGCTGCGTGTCATTTTTGTCGTTTATATTAAAAATAATAGATTAAAAAAACCTTTATGGCCCAATAAATATTGTCGTACTTCTAATAAAGGTATCCTGTTGTGTTTTAAATAAAATTTCATTGAAAATGGAAATCAATTTTTCAGAAATATGAAGTTCATTTTTTTCATTTATTTCGTATATCTAATAACGGAAACGATTCTTCTCTCATAAATCATGACAATATTTTATTTTTAAATTTTAATAAAAGTAAAATATGATTTTCAATGTATGTCCACGTCTAAGTCCGTCCTCGTAATTTTTTTCTTTAAAATTTATACCGTGCTGGCAACTCTTACTTTAAGGTCGGTATTTACCTATGTGGAAGTAAATCACATAGGGATCTTATTAAGTCGGAGTGAGAAATGAGACGGTGTGCTGTTGCGGCGTTGCCACATTTCTCCGGTATTTCCCTATCGAGTAAAGTAAAATCACGATCGCAAACCGCTTATTTTTAAAAGACTTTTTTTGAAAAGATAACTAGATAAAATCATTAGATATATTTCTGAGCATCTGAAAAAGAATTATAAGGATACAGTTAGGGTGTCTATTTTTGTATAAGGTGGAAACGTCACTAATCGCGAAAATTTAAAGTCAGCTTAACTAACTTTTTAACACATAACACGCGATAACTCAAGAACTACTTTAGATATTGAATTTTTTTTTTATTTTGAAGTTCGGATCTTGTCAGGATGTTTAAAAATTTTTTAAAAAATCCATCCTTTTTTTTAGTGCATTACAATTTTCAGAAATGGTGTAATTTTTTTATTTATAAAGATTTTCACACACTGTCTGCGAAGAAAATATAGTAGAAATTATAAGAAAATTTTTGGAAAAAAAACTACAATCAATAACTATTTCTAATGGATTTCGAGATATCGATTTTACAATTCAGAGTTCTAATAGCGCGACCACTGTCGAACACAAACTCAATTTCACTTATTTTTACCAAAAGTTCAAGTGTTTCTAACTTGTACTTAAAAATTTACAAGCTATAGGGAAAATTACAACTACTAGTTAATAAATAAACAAATAAAGTATCACGAGAGGTAATTAAATCGGGAAGTCGAACGCATGATGTACACTCTTCCCTAAAATGTTAATATTGATTGAGTCGATCGGTCGACAGCTACCCGCGACGAATCTTGTAGCATTTTTTATTTCCTTTAATAAAATTGAATTTAAAAATCTATTTGTATTTAAATTTCTTAGTATTGGCGCCATCTATTTGCTAGATGCCAAAGATACCAAACTCCATTTGTTACAGGTCACTTGTTTCGATATTTAATTTTTATTAACGCATCTATTCGCTAGATGTCAAACTTCATTTCTTACAGTTTACTTGTCTTGTTTATTAGCGCCATCTATTCGCTATATGCCAAACTTCCTTAATTGCATTTCCCTTGTCCCGATATTTAATTTTTATTAGCGCATCTATTCGCTAGATGTCAAACTTCATTTATGACAGTTGGGTTTTCGTTTCTGAAACGGAGAAGAAGGTCTTTCTTTCTGGGAATTTGGATCTGAAAAAGACGCGTGTTTCGGCGTCCGACAAATTTTCCAGTGAAAAGCACTGAATCCACTTTTCGATTTCGATTGCATGGGTATCCGATTTGGAGATTTGAAAACCTTGTAAAGTATGCAATCCAGAGTATAGATCGTATTTGTTTGCTTTCTTTATGGAATGATCACCGTAAGTTTATCCGCCATTTTATATAGCCCTATCTAACTAAATTCTATTTCAGTTATTCCGTTTTTTATTTCGTTTATTTGAGTATTTAATTACTGGTTTGGATCGGCATATGGTTTGAATATATTTATGTAAAGCTGAATTTCAGACCGTAAGTTGCTTTTTTTATTGAGTATCTGTCCTGAGAACTATTTTTTATTTATAGAGTAAAAGTACCACATGATATTAAGTAAAACTACCACATGGTACTCAGTATGTACCATCTTGTACTCAGTAATTACGACATGGTATGCAGTAATAATGCTGTAATTATTGTATGTTTCACCCACTTTCATTTTGTTTGGACCTATGCAGACCTTAAGACAGTGTTCCTGACATTACAATCGTTCTTTTGGCTGATATCGAAGACTTCTCCTGCCATAGTCATCTGCATCCACTTCTGTTAGTCTGGAGAATACCTACCTACCTGTTTACATCATAAGAAACTATATACAGATAAGTCTTAAGTTTGATACACAAGGTACGCTTTTATTTTATAATTTTTGAGACAACAGATTTAATAACCTGGTAAATTATCACTATTTATCCCACATATTGTAGTCAAAATTTTTTTTATTTAACGTTAGAAGTTATAATTTGATTCGTACAGTACACTCTTACTTAGCTATGATATTTTATATGAAAATTATTAACACGTATTCATTTTAAAGGTTTTTGTACACGACATGTTTCGAAACATCATCGTATTGAGACATACATAAATTTCACCTGTTTATATTAAGTAGCTTACTTAGTTCAAAGAATACAGTTACTAAATTCGAATCTATTTAAAATAACTTGCGGTTTTATTGGGATCACTGTGACAAATTGATGATACTTGTGTTCGTTTTCAATAAATGTTTAATGTAGGATAGTTGTTTCTGACTTTTATTCCTGATAAACATAATAGACCCTTAATGCTGTTGATTACTTTATTTTAGTATTTGTGATATCGTATTTTTCTTTTTGGTTTCTTACTTTACCACTCTCATAAACAAAGTAAGTGGCGCCCTTTTCACTGTCTTTGACCATACCTATTTGAATTCTTAACATCAATATTAAAATCGCTGCAGCCTATATATTATCATTTTTTATTTTAATATTTAACAACATTAGAAAGTCACTGTGAGTCAGAAGCCTTACCTACGAACCCAGCTTTCCTCTAACCCTGAGCAACGGATTCTTTTTTCATTCTATTTGGGTAACGACAGAAAAGTCGTCACAATCTTCTATATTCCCTTCCACGTTTCTTAGCAATGTGCACAGTTTCTAGTTTTATTTCATACGTTTGGCAACGTTTTTACCGTTCTCTCTTTGTTCAGTACATTATGAACGCATTTTACTCTTCTTACATACGAAAAACTCGGCCTAAAACTAACCTTTTCCCTTGGCATATCATAGAGAACACTGGAGTAAATTTACAAGCAATATAAACCATGACACGTATGGAGTAGAAAGAAAGGTATGGAAGATGAAGCAGAAAGAAACCAGTGAACGAATGTGTATAAACAAAGGGAGTTGAAATTAAGACCTGGAAAAATACTTCACAGAAGTATACAGCACACAAGGTAAAATAGATATCGAAAATTACGAAACAAACTATGACGCAACAATCGTAGATGAAGAGATACTTATAATAATATAATAGCTCCCGTATATAGCGTTTAACGCCTTGGGAGTAGCAAGGTACAGCTTGCCATACTAGAGCCGTTCGGTATACAAGGAAGGTAATGTGGCTAGCATTACGCTTCAACCGCCTATTATTACCTCAGGATTGTGAATCCCAAGTACTCACTTAAGGCTGAGTCGACCTAGGTACCCAAACTATTTTTATTTTATTAAAAATAGTCGGCTGATGAAATGCCGGCTGTGGGATTCGAACCCACAACCTTTGAATTGTTAAGACGAGAGCTGTACTTCTACATCACCGGGCACCTTAGATAGGGATACTTATAACAATAAAAAAAACTAAAGAACCGAAAAGCGCCAGGAACAGACAATATTACAAATGAACTCGTGAAGCATGGTGGTCTCGAGTTAGCAAAATATCTAAGATGGTTATTTTAACAAGATTCTCGATACATCAGAAACTCCACAAGGATGGCACAAAAACGTCAATTCCTATATTAAAAAAAGGATAAAAAAGCTACATCCGAAAACTACAAAGGCATGACTCTCCTCAATACAACCATGGCACTCTTCACTAATATTTTGAAAAGAAAACTCGACGAACAAATTACGAATAGGGACGAACAACAAGATTCTAAACGAAATAGATCAACTACAGACGCAGTATTTATCATCCAAAAATTTAAAGAAAAAGTAATAGAGTTTAATACACCAGTTATCTGTTCCCTATACTGGCAACTCTTACTTTTGGGTCGGTATTTACATGTGTAGAAGTAAATCGCATAGAGATCTTATTACTTTTCTCATTCTCTGTACAACTTTTAACTAATTTTAGTGCCTGTTGGATATAGTAGTAATAGAACAGTCTAGAGTAGTAATACTAATAGAATTTATATAATTTTTTAAAAACGCGGCTTTGACTTGTGATTTTCTAATTTACATCGACTTTTTTCACAAAGGTAGAGATGTTACCTAATAAAAAATGCTTTAAACGTTTTTTCTTTATCATCCTCATAATAAAGTTGGTTATATTTTCTGTAGGAAACGTTAATTAAACATGCTTGCTTAATTAGGCTGACGTAATATTTACAAAGTAATAAATTGAAAGGACGTTCTGCCTCGAATAAAATGGCATTTTTTATTAAGGTCCTTGAAAGTTAAGTAACCGTTTAATATTCAAGAAAATTCGCTAACCGTTAGATTTGCATTAATATCGCATTTTCTTCCCAAATTTCTTTTTCCCCTTGTCAGCGGCAACAGTGATCTGATTTAGTATCTTATCGAACTTTCGATGTCAACAAAGAAAAAGGAAATACGATTGCAATTCTAATAAAATGATTCCTCCATTCATTCCATTCGTTTAATTAGAATAAGTTACCTTAAAAACACAGATTTTTTTGACACGTCTATCGACAGGAGAGAAGGACCTAACAAGAATTTTAATATTAATTAGAAAAAAGTAAAACATATTCTTTTGTGTTTCGTTAAATATTACTTAAGTTAGGTTAGGTTAGGTTGATGTTTGGAATCAACTCACTCGGAAGCCTTGAGCCCATTGCAATACCCCTGTATTATTGTACCAAATGTTTCTCTCGTTCTTTCTTTACGTTAAAGCACCTCAAGCTTTTTACAAAGTTCCCTATGTCGCTGATGTTGACTTCTGGTGTTTCCTCTAGTCCCTGCAAAAAAAACTTGCCCTAAAGTTTTAAAGCGCCGGTATTCCACTGCCGGACAGTGGCACAGAAGGTGCTCTATGTCTTCTTCTTCCTCTCTGCATTCTCTACAGTAGTCGTCGTTGGAAATTTACCCCCTTGTGGCTGTTTCCAGTGCTGACACCTACAATTATACGTACCATGTTTTTTTTTGTGCTCTAGTAGTTGTTTTGTCTTTTTGCTATCTACCATTGGCCACACATTGGGTCTTCGAGCTGTAGCGCAGTCCTCACGGTGTTGCCAAGTCTCCTTGCTGCTTGGCCTTGATGGTAAGTCCTATAGCTTCCTTGAGTGTGTCGATCGTAACAAGTGGTGGATCTCTGCCACCGCCTATCATCTGGCCCCTCTTTGGCGAGTCTGTCTGCTATTTGGTTACCCACCACATTGCTGTGGAAGCATAGTCCTGCCACGGCATATAAATCACACGGCAGGCTAACTCGCTTTGGCGGGAACGCTACGCGCATATCTTCGCGCACGCCGCCATTTGCGTTTCCATCAACAGAAAGTAACCAGTGTCGTAGTTTTTTCAGCGACAACACACAGTTACGGCAGATTCGAGTCAGTAGCGTGCGGCTTAATTTATTTTGATTTTTTCTTGAGTGATATATTTTGTTTTTGTTGTTTTATTTTTGTTTATTATGTGATATATTTGGTTTTTTAGTTTTATTTTCGTTTCTTATGTAATATAGTTGCCAATAGGTGCCCGGTGGCGTAGAGGTACAGGCTCTCGTCTACCAATCTCAAGGTAGTGGGTTCGAATCCCACACCCGGCATTTCATCAGCCGACAATTTTTATTAAAATAAAAATGGTTTGGGTACCTAGGTCGACTCAGCCTTAAATGAGTACTTGGGATTCACAATCCTGAGGTAATAATAGGCGGTTGAAGCGTAGTGCTAGCCACATTACCTTCCTTTGTATACCGAACGGCTCTAGTATGGCAAGCTGTACCTTGCTACTCCCAAGGCGTCAAACGCTATATACGGGAGCTATTATTATTATTATGTAATATAATTTGTTTTAGTAGTTTTATTTTTGTTGTTCAATAAAAGTTTCTTTCTGTTTCCTAGAGATCCTATTAGGTATGTATATATGTGATTAATTATTTTAACATATTTTAGTTGTGAAAAAAAAAACAGTAGTATACATATTAGGACATTCAGCTAAATAGGAAGATCTAATTAAAAATCTTAACAAACTTTAATATTAGTAAGATTTAATGTTAAATATTTAGTAAAATAAAATTTAATGTTGTATCTAGAATCTAGACATTAAAAATTAATTTTAAAAATCATTATATTATTCATTTAAATATAATTATAAAAATAAATAAAATGATTATATCAAAAATAAGTTAACAATACATTTTTAGGGCAAGAACATGGGCAATTGCAGCTAATAGAGAAGACTTGATTGAAGATATAAATAAGGCCCACAAGTACAGGTTGTGTTCTGTTCACTTTGAATTTAAAATGTTTACCAATTCACTTTGTAACCGTATAAAATACAATGCGGTACCTACTGTTTCCTGCCATGAAAAAAATAGAAGTTTCTCAAAAAAATTGTGGATTTATTAATTTGTGAAATTTGAATATTAATACAATTTGCTACGCCCATTGATGAGCATAATTTGTACGTAGCCTCTTTATATTGTTCAATAAATATTTTATTGGTATTTCTTTAATTCTTGTTTGTAACTCCTGGCATGTTTTTGTTAGTTGCATGTTTTTTTAATTTTAATTGTCTATTCTCTACAGTGAAATATTTAATTGATTTTTTCATTTTTACTTTTCAAGAAGTATGCGCGGTTAACGATTCATTTGTTTGGACAAAAGTATTGTAAATAAAATTCAGTTTCAGTCAATTACAGTATTTTTTTAATACGACCCTGTCGTATTTTCTGAGAAATTTTTTGATACGTTTTAAACCGGCCCTGACTAGGAAACCATAATGGCGCCAACAAGGTCAAATTTTATAGAAATTTTAAACAATGGAATCTGAGTAGAGTTAGCGTGCCGATTGTTTTATGTGCCGTGGTCCTGCCTTGACGCAGCCAGGGCGGTAATTCTCAGCAGTCAATAAGATTATTTTTGTGTTTTTTTTAAGTTATAGATAATTATTTATCTTCAATGCCTTATAACTTTGTTCAACAGTTCAGTTTAACTTTTTAACAGTTCACACTTGATAACGGTCAGTGATACTTCTGACCGAAACGTTGTGTAAGCAAAATAAATATAGACAATGGAAGTCCGAAATTATTTTAGTTTTAATACTGAATCATTGTCTACCACAATGAACTTAACAGCGTTTTATATTTCATTTCTAATCGAATTGATTTTTTAACTAATAAAAAAGTATTTTCAAGTTTTATATACTGTGTTCTAGTTTACCGATTTTGATGATTTTTTAAGCAGTTTGTAACTAAATTATTTGACTTTGTAGTATAACTTCTTAAATTAAAAATTAAAGTTGCCATCTGTCAATTATACGAGGAAAAACAAAATGTTGATATTTTGGTGAATGTTTGAAAGACCGTTAACAAAGCAAGAAATTTAAAAAGCAATTTTCGTCTAAGTATATCTTTTTTTCGGTAGATTGTTTTTTGATTAATCTTAATAACTTTATTTTTAGGAGATATTCGCTTTCGAAGGAGACACTAATATTTTTTTCGAATTTTTTACTTTAAAACTATGACTTTGCATTTGGTCTTAGTCAACAGACCTATAAAATAGTGTTTATGATTTATTTAACGTCACTGTCTTTGAAAAATCATTTGTATTTTGTATTTTTGTATTTGACAAAGAGTGGGTCCCAGGGGGGACCCTCCACTGTGGCCGCGAGGGCCTATTGCGGCTCAGTTTCTACAAGCTCTTTAATAGAAAAAGAGCATTAAATCTTCTAGGTCTGATAGGTCTAGCGTGGGTTTGCCAAACACCTCAAACCTGGTCCTGCCCCCAGCGGGGCAGGTACACATAACGTGCTTCATTGTTTCGTCATCTTCCATACAGAGTCGGCATTCGGCGTCTTCCACTAGTCCCATCCTCTGTAGGTGTGATCTCAGCCGGCAGTGGCCCGTGTATACTGCAATAAGCGTACGCGCTCCGTTCCTACCAGCCTTTAGGAGTTCATCTGTTCTACGTTTGGATGGCCCTGTTAGGCTTGTCTTGGCATGTTCCATTCCGGTACTGTCATACCAGTCCCGAAACGTCGCACCCCTAAGGGTGTTTACACACACGCCGGCAAAATCGGTGCCGGTGCCGGACCTGAAGTCGATTGCAATATAAATAAATTAGATCTTTCACATATACTCCGATCCGGTAAAATAGTCGGGGACCGGCAAATACAATAGAATTAAATACAACTGTCGTAACGGGTGCAAAGCCGGCGCCGACTCCGGCACCGATTTTGCCGGTGTGTGTGCAAGCGCTCTAACCCATTCACAGAGCCTGTCTCTTGCGAGATTTTTTGGTACGCTAAGTGTCGGTTCTGGGCCCACGAATGGCAAGCTTGCACCAGTTTTGGCGAGGGAATCAGCACGTTCATCCCTCTAGGCCGACATGTCCCGATATCCATATTAGCGACACTTTGTTCCTATCTCCTAATATATTGCGTAGTTTCTTGCAATGAAGAATCGTCATAGACGTGCTTTTCGTTGCCTCATGTGCTTTCAACGCGGCTTGACTATCCGAAAATATGCTTATTGTTTTCCCGGTGTATTGCTGTTCTACCAGCAGTTACACACAGCACACAGTTTCAATAGCATATAGCTCAGCTCGGAAAATTGTGGTGTGTTTTCCAAGACTGTGGTAGATCTCAGTCTTTGGACTTCTGCAGTAAATTCCTGCGCCAGATCCTTGAAAAAATTCATCAAGTAAATCGTAGTATTATTGTTTGTTAGGCAGTTACTCTAGCAGATATGGTTTTAAGTCCAAAAGTTGACCTCTGCCACGATCAATTAAAGCAGCTATAGCCGATACTTCAGAACTTAAAACCATCTCTACTAAACGTCAATAAGCAATAATAATATGACTTTTCAATGACAGTAACTTTACAAAAACAATATACACTATTTTATAAGTGACTCATATGCTAATATTGCTATATTGATAACTCAATGCTAATATTGCTGTAAATCGTTCCTGTCTTCTTCAAAAGCGAATATCTCCAACAAAAATAAAGCTATTGAGATGAATTAAAAAATAAACTATCGGGAAAAGACCTACCTAGATGATAAAAAGATTTTTAAATTCCTGGCGTTGTTAACATATTCCACAGGATGTTTGAAACTTTCCCCAAAATATCGATAACTTAGAAGGAGATACTAAAAAGTCAAATAATTTAGCTACAAATTTCTTAAAATTTATCAAAATCGGCCCACTAGGACAAAATATATTAAGCTTTAAAATGCATCAATATTTTAAGGTGCCCGTTTTTCGCGCCGCGCCGGTAAGTGTATTAAATTATTTTATATACCTAGATAATCCTGTATATTATTGTTATTCTGTTAAAGCAGCGTAACCCATATTTTCTTAACATCAGTGTTTAAAACAAGATCTAAACTAGCACGATATTTAAATAAAATATATGCTAATTGTCGCGGATAACTTTAACCGCTTTAAGCATACTATAGATTGGTAAAAGGCGTATATATCTTTCCAGTGGCCAAATTCATTTGCTACCTCCACTAAAATAAATTGCTTACCTGAAAGCAAAATGAATTCGCTTCGTTCTAAACAGACTTGTGCTGCGGTTAGAGAAATTGCTGGAAAATCAAGAAGGGCGGCGAAAGCAGAAAAGGGTCCAAACAAATAGAAAAAATAAGATTTATTTTTGCCTCAGTTAATATAGCGGTAACTCCTAGATAAAACTATGATATAATGGCAGTTTGTATTTATCTGTAAATATTTCAATTTTTCTAAAGTTCGTGTTTTGCATTTTTAAAATCATAAATATGAAATTTCCATCCTATGAATGAAATCATATTTAATATATAGGGTCCGGCAATATGTAGATCGAGCATATGTAGCTCCTAGAATAAAGAACTTGAAAATTTTGTTTAAGTACAAACCAAAAGTATATACTAGAATGTATTTCAGGAAAATATTTTAATTTCTAAAGGTGGCTCAAGAAAGCATGATTGGATCGGGATGATTTTTTTTTAATGGAATACCCTGTATAATACTGCATTTTTGGCTTCCTTTCTTATTACTTTACATAATCATATGATTATATTGCAGTGTGAACTTGATAACGGTCACACTTGGTAACGGTCAGTGATACTTCTGATCGAAACGTTGTGTAAGCAAAATAGATAAAGACAATGGAAATCCGAAACTCTTTTAGTTTTAGTACTTTTCTTAATACAACAGTACTTAAGCTAAGTTACTGTTTCATATTTTTTTTAATTTGAGCATAGGTTGAATTGGCTTTAGTATCATCATCATTTTCAGCTTATTCAAGCATTTCCAATTATGGTGTAGCCTCCATCGCATATTTAGATGCTCTCTTTGTAGTTGGGCCTATTGTTGTCTCTTGTTGGCTATGCAGGCCCGAGTTATCCCTGCTAATTTCCTAATATTATCTAAGGTTCTC
This sequence comes from Sitophilus oryzae, assembly GCF_002938485.1. NCBI lineage: Eukaryota > Metazoa > Arthropoda > Insecta > Coleoptera > Curculionidae > Sitophilus > Sitophilus oryzae. The sequence goes on from NW_022145842.1 coordinate 159,312, forward strand.
TTCTAGGTCTTCTTCTAGGACGCCATGCTGTAATTTTTGTGGTCCATCTTTTGTCCATTCTTCTTGCCAGGTGTCCTGCCAGTTGCCATTTGCGGGATTTAACTCTGTGGATGACATCTATGCTACATGGGTCTTTTATCATATCCATTCTATTCTTTTACGGTCTTTTTTGGTTATTCCCAGCATATTTCGTTCCATTGAACGTTGTGCGACCTGCAGTTTCCTAATGATATCTGTTTTAAATGTCCAGGTTTCGCATGCATAGGTCATGACTGGTAGTACACATTGGTCGAATGTTTTCTTCTTTAGATAGAGTGGCATTCTAGATTTGAAAATGATTGAGTTTCTTCCATAAGTCCTCCATACTAACTTAATTCTTTTGTTGATTTCTGGTAATAAAGATCCCGAGAGGTGTATTAGTTGTCCCAAATATATATATTCTTCTACTATTTCCAGGGTTGTGTTATTTATTAGAATGCATTATTAGAATTATTAATTTACTTTATTAGAATTTTTTATTCCACTAGTTCATTGTACATTACTTTAGTTGTTGCTAAATTCATTTTGAGACCCACTTTATTGCTAGCCGTATTTAGTTCATTAATTCTTGCTTGTAGTTCTTCAGAACTATTGGCAATTAGAACTATGTCATCAGCGAATCTTAGATGGTTAAGACATTCTCCATCTATTTTTAATCCTTTGTTGATCCAGTTCAGTTGACGGAAAACTTCTTCTAATGTTGCTGCAAGCAGCTTTGGGAATATCGCTTCTTCCTGTCGTACTCCTTTGCCAGTTAGGAAGTCTGGGATTGTTTTATATATCATTCCTCGTGGGTACCATGCTGTAATTTTTGTGGTCCATCTGTTGTCCGTTCTTCTTGCCAGGTGTCCTGCCCCCTGCCATTTGAGGGATTTGACATCTATTACCTGGGTCTTTTATCCACTCTCTTGCTTTGGCTAATTTGTATATATTGGCGGGAGTTTATATATAAGGGCTGCCAATACCTTGTTTCGCATTATTGCCTTAGGATTTATCAAGTCGAAAGCATTCTCAAAGTCTATAAAAGCTATGGCTAGTGGAAGTTCGTATTCTTTTATTTAGTTGATAGTTTCTCTTAGTGTATGTATGTGATCAATCGTGCTGAAGCCGCTTCTAAAGCCTACTTGTTCTGGTGGTTATGCAGCGTCTAGCGTGTTTTGTATTCTGTTGTTTATTAGTTTAGTAAATATCTTGTATGTTACTGGTAGTAGGCTTATTGGTCTATAGTTTCTGATGTCTTCTTTGCAGCCGTTCGTATGATTTAGAATTATGTTGGCGCTATTCCAGTCTTGTGGTATATGTTTTGTCCCGTATATGATTTTCCAAGTTCTCCCACCAGGATACTTAAGTATTTCAGCAGTTATTCCGGCGTTCCCTGCTGCTTTTCCATTTTTCATATCTTGAAGCTTCTTTTCTACTTCTCCCACGAAGACTTCTCCCATGTAAGACCTTCTTACCAGGCTTATTATTTTGTGTTTGTCTATTATTCTGATGTTGTGTGTTAATGCGATTAGCTGCTTCTTTCCGATCATGATGGATTTTTTAGCATTCTTATAGCTTTTTCTGTTTTCGATTGCATATATTTTTATGTAAGTATTATATATTTATATAAGTTTTTCATTGTAATTTTTGATTTTTGATTTTTTTAAACCTCTTTCTTGTTGTCTTACATAATTCTGTGTATTCTATTCTATGTATGTTGCTATCGATTTTCACTTCTCCTCATTTCTTGAGAAGTGCTTTCTTCTCATTAGTCAGTTCACCATCTTTGTTACGCCACTGTTGGCCCCCAATTTATTTTGCACAGTTTAGTACAGTGTTCATGAGCTGTTAGGTATTTGTTTCTTCTTCAGGCAGCCTGCTGTCCTATTGACTTGATCTTTCTTTTAGTGTGTTGGTGTTTACTGTAGTTATTTAGTTAACAAGCAGTTGTTTCAGTATTTCGTAGCATTCTTTTATTTGCATAAAATGATCAACAGGTGCGAAAGCAAGAACATTTCCGTTGTACAAAAGAACGTCTTAAATGCTCCTCTTTGATGAGCCAGTAAAAAGCCTTCAGTCCTATAAAAAATATTACATCTCAAAAATCAATTAAAAAATTGTGCGTGATGGAAAGAAAAAAACAATGATTTTCTTAGTTCCCAAAAATTCCAAAAATATGAATAATATCAAATCACAAAATCACTGTTGGTCTCTGTGTTAAAAACAGTATAATTTTTTATATGTAATATAAAATATATAAAATATTAAAAGACCACTTTCAGAATGAGCCTGGAAACGCCACTGGAAGAAGGAGATCCGACTGATGGCTATTTCTGAATTCATTGCTATAATTAAATCTGGACGTCGGTTTTATATTCTGTTTTAGTCGATAGCATGAATATAAATAACCACCGGTAAAAAACTATGCGCAAATTCTTTAGCGACATCTCGATTCAGTGATCAAAATGATGTGTTTTAAAATTAGTCTAGTAGATGGCAGACAGAGAGTCAAGAGCTTATTATTATTAGTCTTATACTTCGAATAATATTATACCTTATAATTGAACTGGTTTTATTAGGTTAATATATTATTTACATCTCTCATAACACAGTAGATTTTATCCTAGTAAATATATTTGTGCATATTTGATATTGAAGCTGAATGATGAAAAAATCCTTCTAGCCGTTTATACAAAAACAGTTAATTAAACGTTACTACTAATACGAAGACTTTTAGAATTATATCTTTTATTAAAAGAGTTCCTAAATTTTCCAGAAATTGTTGCCATAACTGAACATTGGTTAAATATGGATGAGCCTGTATTTGTCAAAAATTACACTACAGTAACTTAGATTCAATAGAAGTAACTCATCTCATGGAGGTACTATGATAATGTCTACTAACAATGACTTTTCGGCAGTAACTAAGTTCGATACTCTAATATCCGAAAAAAAATTGAGTTTTCCGTCGTTTATCATAATGCTTCTGACCTCTATATTATGTACATTTACAGAACACCTGACGCTGACGTGCATATTTTTAGTCAAAAATTGTTAAGCTAAAAAAAAGTAATGGTTGTTAATGTGTTACGGAGAAAATGTTGGTCAAATTTAAAGTGTTATATTTTTGTTATTTTAAGCCCTTTTTTCATGAATTTTTTAGCAAGCTGTCTATAACTATATTAACTATAATTCGTTTCTATATCAACTATAATCAGTTTTTTATTAACTTTAATATTTGGCAAATTATACAGAGTTAATCGAGGGGTTGTTTTTTTTACCCTAACTTTGACACACCCTGTGCAATAATTTTGTGAGCAAATTTTCCGAAAATATAGTTTTATGGTCAGGACTAGCGATGGGAACTATCGAATGAATTAGACTATCGAATGAATGATTTCAACTATCGAATGGTTTTATCCGAATAAAATCATTCATTCATTTGTATACTAAAGCATATGTAACAACCTAGCCGTGCGACTAAATGGTTATCGTTGAGCCACGACTATCGAATGCTTTTAGGTCTGTTCGTTTTCCTGTTATTATCGATTCTGACTCGTCCTAAAACTCTCCAGCGCATGCGCAAATGAAATAATGTCTTCATATTTCCTTCTGCGCATACGCATCACAATTCTAGGACGGTTCAGAATCGGTAATAACAGGAAAACGAAAAAAGCTTTTGATAAATGAAATTTAGTATTCGTTTGATTTTTGTGTGCGTCAGTGCATTAGTAGTTCTTCCAAATTTTTATAACTTCACCTTATAAATATTGTGCTATTTTTGCGTTTATTAAAATATTTAAAATACTAAAATAGTAGTTTTTTTAATTGACGATTGTGTGCGTGTGCAGGTGTCAAAATTTTTCCGAAAATTTGTGTGATTTTCCGTAGCCCGATCTCTCAATTATTTTATTTTATATGGTATATATGGTCTATTTTTTAATGGGAAATTTTGAGAAGTAGCAATTTTTAAGAGAGATGAGATGAACTTTTTTATTAATTTTAAAAATACATATTTGTATTTTAGATGTTTTAATAATATGAATTAGTTGAACTTAATAATCATATTTAAGTAATGTGGTTAAGTAAATGGTTATCGAACTCAAACTATGGGGTGAGAAAATTAAATTGAAAGTTTACACGTGCCAATTTAATAAAAAGTTAACGATGTTTGTATTTTGTTTATGCTAATTCTCTTACATGTAGTTTTTTGCGAAGAAATATTTCATTTATTTTTTAAAGTAAATGCCAGTAAAAGTAAATATTATTTTTAAATAGTAATATAAAGTACCTAATATAAATAATTTTGATTTTTAATTTTTTATTTATATTTTCCTTCCATTACACTGCATGTTTAGAAAATTAACAGCGCCCTTCGTAATGTATTTTCTGTGTAAATACTAGCACCTCAATAAAAAAAATGATGTGTCCTTATCTTTATATGACTCCGCAAAAAATCAAAGATGGCGGCTTCTTTCATTGCATTGCCACCGACCGCTGTCGGGTTTCTCGGAAAGAAACCTACATCGCCGGGCGACAACTAAAATCCAGTTAATATTTTATTATAATCGATCCTGACGAATAAATGAATTTCATAAATGAATGAATTTTATAAATGAATGGTTGTTGCTGCCGAATTACTAGAATACAATATTTCAAGGCAGATGACGCATCTATTCGATAATTTTTATTCGAATAGTTTTCAACGAATGTTTTTTTACTAGCTATCGAATTATTCGAATTATTCGAATAAGTATTCATTCGATAGTTCCCACTACTAGTCAGGACTATATCTTCTGAGCATTTTGTTTTTTGGGTCATGTCAATACATGCCTTGGTTAATTTTTAAGAGCGAAATGAACTTGCCACCAATAATTTGCAATTTTTTCAATTATAATTTCTTTTTGAAGTTTTTTTTTCAGTATGACAAGGGGGCTTTGGTGATTATTGTAAATTCTATACTAATATAAACTGCCCATCATGTTCGACGTTTGGGAAATGCTTGGCAGGAGGGTTAGAGGTCGCGAAGCGGTACCAACTTCATTAAATTAACTTCGCTTGGTTCTTAAAGAAGAATGGGAAAGCATAGCGCAATATGATATTTGGCAGTCTCAATGACAGTATAAACGGACGTATACAGGCAGTTATAGCAGCCAGGGGAGGCAATACAAAGTATTAGGGTATTTTTTACAATTTTTTTCTGTTAGTATACTTCAGTATTAGAGATGTTTTCTTTAATATCGTTAGTTCTGTTATCGTTATTAATGTTTATTAAAACAAGGACTGTATCGTTAGTCTTTAATGTTTTTTTTTTATTTATTATAGAGTATCCGATGAAGCGTAATATGGGGTTACGACAATAGTCACGAAAACCATCTCGTCATATTAAAAAATTACATCAAAAGTAATGATAATTGAAAAAATTGCAAAATAATCGTAATCGGTTCATTTCGCTCTTCAAAAATTAACCAAAGCATATATTGACATGATCCAAAAAAGAAAATGCTCAGGAGACATGGTTCTTGCCGTAAAATTATATTTTAGGAAAATTTACATACGAAATTATTGCACAGGATGTTTTAAAGTTAGGATAAAAAACAACCCCTCGATTGACCCTGTATAATATGCCAGTTACTAAAGTTAATACAATAAACTGAGTTTACGAATTAAAGCTGATATAATTATTTACAGTTTGCTAAAATATTCATGAAAATAGAGCTAAAATAACAAAAATATGACACTTTAAATTTGACTAAAAATTTCTCCGTTGCGTTTTTTCTTGCATCTGAGTGTATAATAGTTGTAATAAAACACCCTATATATTAATTGATTTTGGGATATTTGAAATATTTTTGTGCCAAAAGTTGAACAGAAACTGTTTTATCGTCATTTTTTCGATGAAAAAATTATGATTAAGTAATTTAAAAAGAAGTTTCCAAATTTATCATTCAGTCAAATAACTATCTACTCAACATGTTTATTTTTTGTCGATAATGACAGGTATTGATAATTTAGATTCCAAATTTCTTGAGAACTATTGCTCATAGCGATTTTTACCAAGAGACGTACGGACGAAATACTTCAAAATAATTAAAACACATGTAGGTGGCGCCCCCTATAAATAGAGGTTGGTTGGTTTGGTTTAAAAAAAACTCCAAGAGACCAATTTTCATCCAAATATTGACGTTACTTCAGAAATTATTTGGTAAAAATCGAAATACAAATAAAAATTCTACACCCTGTATCTCAGAAACTAAGCATTTTAGAACATACATTTGTACGAGCTTTTTATTCATTTTTATCTGCAGAATACGCTGCCGAAGTTTCCGGAATACAAAAAAAATACAAAATTTGCTATCCTAAAAATTTTACGTCTTAATATTTTGCAATATTAAAATTTAATCAAAAGAATTTCAATGTGTTATTTATATAAACATTACATGTATAGTAAAGCAAAGCTCTATAATTATAAATGCCCGAATGTGTTTATTAAAAACTGTTCTATACTTTCATTAAAATCCAGATTTTCCATTAAAATGCCAGAATTAATCCTAATATTTTCCCGATGCACTTTCCGAATAAGATCAGTTTAATGAATTCCGGTCCGGCCTGGAAAAAGGAAAAAAAACGTGAAAGGATTCTTGGATTTTTATTAAAGAAAAGACGAGTCCCAGGGATGGACGACGAGAACGAGATGAGAATAAAAAAAGAGCCAAAAGGACGCGACGTTCCAGAAGAGACGATATTTATACAGTATTTATTTGTTTGCTCAACAGAAATTGCAAATTAAATTCTTGTTTGGTAACAGGACTTCAATAAAGAACCACCTGTATTTTAAATTGGTTATTTCAAAATATATGTATATGACAAAAAAATTAAAGGTTATTTAAATATAGCAAATCTAATGGAAAGAAAGTAATTGAAAATCAGATGACTGCCAAAATTAATTTATTATTTTTTCTAATAAATACAATTTGAATGTCGTATATAATTTATATATACAGGGTGCTACTAATTCGAGGTACGAGCATTGGTATTTCGGTAATCGTAATAGATACGAACATGGTTAAATTGGGGCAAAGTTGCCCGCTTTAGGATGTTCACCAAGATTCCGTCAAGCAAGTTTTAAAAATTTCAAGGATTGCTCAGTTTTTTTTGAAAAAAACGGATTGTTTTGAAAAACAATTTTATTTTTTTCCTGTCGTTATTTTTAGAAAATCAAGAAACTAATTTTACATTCTCATAGCCACTTTATTAAGGCTATATGAGTATTTTTATATTTTCAAATTAGCTGATAATAACTCTATGTTCAATTTTATTTATAACTCTTTAAACTTTGTTACTTCTGAATGCATTTTGTACTCTTTATTGTAAATGTTGAGATGTATTGATATCACTTTTACAAATGTCGTTAAGTAATGCCCCCCCTCCCCTTAGAGACAGGTCCATGAACCTCGCTGGCCATTATACTGCTCTGCCATTTCCAGTTTATCTTCCGGGGAAATAATTTGATTGTTTATATTATATTATATTTATATTATATTATACTAATTATATTTATATTATTTATTTTATAATATTTTTTATTATTTTATTGCATTATGATGAATAGATTAAATATAAAAAAACAGACTTGAAATTAGCTTAAATAAATTGTGTTCAAATATCTAAAACAAAAAAAAATATATTAAGTGTGGCATATCCTTGTACTCAGGAGACCGAGTTCTTTCAAAACCTGAAAAAAAATATGGGTACGTATTTAAAATAAATTAAGTTTGCCTCTGTAATTATAAGCTAATTTGAAAATCTAAAAATACTCATTGATAGCCCTAATAAAGTGGCTATGAGAATGTGTAATTAATTTTTTGATTTTCTAAAAAGTAACGACAGGAAAAAATAAAATTGATTTAAAAAAAATCCGTTTTTTCCAAAAAACTCAGCAATCCTTGAAATTTTTAAAACTTTTTTGATAGGATCTTGGTGAAAATCCCAAAGCGCAACTTTGCTCCAATTTAACTATGTTCGTATCTATTACGGTTACCCAGATACCAATGCTCGTACCTCGAATTTGTAGCACCCTGTATATATCGTTATTTATATGGTGTCAACAACTGGACTGGACCAACCTTCTTCTTTATGTACCCTGTCCTCGAAAAACGTTGGCTACCATCAATAACACTTGTTTTGTTCACAGCTCTTCTAAACAGCGTGTTGATATTTACTCCGTACCACTCCCGCAAGTTCTTGAGCCAGGACGTCCTTCTTCTTCCAGCTGAACGTCTCCTTTCTATCTTGCATGATGTTCTGCTAATGGCTAGTGCTTCTACTGTCTCATGTCTACATGTCCAAAGTATTCCAGTTTTCTGGTCTTTATGCTTTTTATAACCACGGTACTCGTATTCAGCATCTCCAACCCTTTGATATTACTAATTTTCCCAATTCACCCTTGATATTCTTCAAATTCTCCTGTAACACCACATTTCGAAGGCTTCTATTTTTTTCATCTCGCTTTCACGTCCAAGAGTCCATTCCATATAACAAGGTCGAAAACACATAACACTTAATAACCGTGTTCTCAGAGGCAGTTGAAGGTCCCTGGACCAACCAAGGATTAAAAATAGATGGAGAATATCTTAACCATTTAAGATTCGCTGATGACATTGTGCTAATTGCCAATAGTCCTAAAGAACTACAAGCACAAATTAATGAACTAAATACAGCTAGCAATAAAGTGGGTCTCAAAATGAATCTAGCAAAAACTAAAGTAATGTACAACGAACTAGTAGAAGAAAAAGACATTCTAATAAATAACACAACATTGGAAATAGTAGAAGTATATATGTATTTTGGACAACTAATACACAGCTCGGGATCTCTGCTACAGAAATTAACAGAAGAATTAAGTTAGCATGGAGTACTTATGGAAGAAACTTAATCATATTCAAATCTCGAAGGCCACTCTATCTAAAGAAGAAAACATTCGACCAATGTGTACTACCATCCATGCATGCGAAACCTGGACACTTAAAACGGACATCATAAGGAAACTGCAGGTCGCACAACGCTCAATGAAACGAAATATGCTGGGAATAATCATGAGAGATCTTAAAGGAATAGAGTGGATAAGACAAGAGACCCAGGTAATAGATGTCTTCCACAGAGTCAAATCCGTCAAATGGCAATAGGCAGGATACCTATTAAGAAGAACGGACAACAGGTGGACCACAAAAATTACAGCATGGTACTCACATGAAATTAGGAGGTTTGGAATACACGGTGTATTGGAAATTAGCAACGATGGGCCCAACTTCAAAGGGAGTATCTAATTATGTGAGGAAGGCTACACCATAATTGGAGATGGTTGAATAAGCTAAAAATGATTATGATGATGATGATGATGCAATAGGGCAGAAATTACACTAATATTAGAAACTAAAGATATAATTCCAAATGAGGACATAAATAACTAAAACGATTGTATCAAACAAAAGGAAATTCATATCACAAAAAAAATTAAAAATCAAATTAAATTTTATTTGGAATTTTAGGCAAAGGATAATTGGTGATATCTGATATAGTAATAAAATTCATTGAGGTTAAAAAAAGTCACCCATAAAAAAGTTTCCGGTTATTTTTAATGTTTGAAAAACGCATCAGCACCTAACCGTGTTAAATCTATTTTTAGGTGCTAAGTCGCCAACCTATAAATAGTCCTGTTAATAGTAGACGATTTGAAAAGAATTATTTGGAATAGTTGAAAAATTGCAACAATGTAGAATTTGATGATATATGTTGGCATTTTATATTTATTTACCATTTCATAGTCAGTGCATGTGTGCCAAACTGTAATTCAAAAGGAATAAATGTCACGGTAAGTATTATATTATTATTTTCTGAAGCTTTAATGCATTTTCCTTTCAAATTTTATATCTAAACAGTTAATAGTACCGTTGCATATTTGCATATTGAACAAATTTGTTCTTTCTGTAATATGCCATTATGGCACAAAATTAGTTTTGTTTCTCTTGTTATTAGGAAATGGTTAATATACAATTTAAACTCCAAAAAATGTTCTTGCCATGTTTCGCCAGTACTGCCACCATCGGAAAATATCGTAAACAACCGGCATATACAAATACACGAGTATATTGTTTTATTAGGAGTAAGAATGACACCTTCTGCGGGGAAGTCATTTTTACTCCGCTGATATTTTTTTCAAACGGCACAAATAATTTTTTAAACAATTTCAAACTTTCCAAATGATATAAAAAGATTTAAAAGTCAAACCTTGTAAATAATTATATATCGAGAAACTATGGTTACGCTCGTTGAATTTGACACTTATGTCAGTTTAATAATATATTTTCGTACTTTTATGCTTAGGCGTAAAATTGATTTACTTTTATGCCTAGGCGTAAAATGACTTGTTTATATTGTCAATCACGTCAAAAATTAATACTTTTGTGACGTTTGAAAAAAAAAGTTATAACAAATTATTCTAAAAGTGTAAAACAGCCTCTACACTATCCCTGAAATGTTTTACCAAAAAAACATTTAAACATTTCTGGAAATACTTTCAGAAGTAAACTCAAATATAAGCCCATGTTATAAAAATTAGTTCCCACGTTTCCAAAAATAGAACAAAATGGACCGAGATTAACAATAAAAACAAACAACCAATCACGGCTTCAGAAAAATAAGTAAACATGGAGTATGAATAAATATAATTAACTTGTAATGGAGTGTAATGTAATACCACTATATTAAACTGATATGAAAAATCAAAAACAGTTTGTTTAGAAAACTGTTACCGATGGTAGATTAAATTGGCTTTTCCTCTAAGGTTACACAAAGAATATTTAGTTTTAATCATTGTCTCTAAAATTATTAATTGCAATATAATAAAAAAATATATTTCCAAAACTTACTACTAATTCATTATAATAAAATTAAATAATAAAAGTATTGTAATTATATGCCTGCAGATTAAGTGAAAAGTTTTGTTCTTTAATACCTACTCTACGTATTATAAACGCGTCTTCAAATATTAATCTTGTAAAATATATATCAACATAAAACGAGATGTAATTAACGAAATATCATCGTAACAACGGATATTTTAGAAACGCCTAGGTTAACTTATTTCACTGAGATTTATGAAAAAAGTCCTTTGCCTCGGGTACAGATACCGCCACTTTTTGGAAATAGCTCCAAATAAAACAAAATTGAACAAGACAACAGGAAACGCCAAAAAATGCCCCCATGCCCTTCTCCGCAATTTCTTGAGTAGTTTTTAGGCGCTGTTCAAAAACAAAAGTAGATCAATACAAAGCAAGGTGGGTCAAGACAACTGGAAATACCCGAAATGCGCCAAAGTTAGGCGACAAAACGCGACCTTTACCTCCTTCGTAGAGTTCTCCGAATAGTGTAGGACGTATAATTTGCGAAAACAAAAAAAATCGGGGGAGTTGAATATTTGAGAAAGCTGAGTTATTGAATGTTGTTCAAATTTTTTGCAAAAAATATGTGACATGGAATTTGACAATGACACAATCAAAATTTTGCTGGTATTTTAATTGTAGCTTTCTCTGGGCCGTATTATAAATTTTACTAATTTGAAAATAGATTTTTGCAAATAACTTTTAAATGACTATTCCAAATAAAAGGAAATTCTAGACGACAGTACAACTTTAACGCCTCTTCAGAAAAGTCTAATATTACATTTACATAAAGTCATCTGGAGAGATAATATTTGATCCTTTCAAAATTTACATGTGATATACTATGTCCCGTATTTCGATGCATTACACGGTATACGGTCAACTTTGTTCTTCATTTTCTTTTAATTAATATCTGTTAATGTGTGTTTGCGATAACATTTTTCCATTGCTTTTCTATTACTGGCGGTGTGTATTAACATACAATGTGTACATGGTGTGACACTATCCACTGTCTGATATTTCTCAACTAAGTCATTGCCATATTCTTCATTCAGATCCCTCTCCGACCTGCGATCTTGTCTTCTATTATGATTTAATTTGCCAGTAAATCTCTAAACTATATATCTGAATCTCTAAATATTGTACAAAATTGCCAGCATGTTGATTTTTCACCCCAAGAGATTGTATAGATAAAACGCTAAAAAAAGCTGATTTTTCAATATTCCTTCCAGGGTACTTTCTGATGTACTGTCAAAACATTTTTGATATAATATAAAAGATTATTGCATCAAATAAGCGACAAAATTATTTTCTTTCTATATTTTAAGTATTTTCATACTTTAGTATTGGAAGTAATAATAAATAGTAATAATAATAATAAATAATCTTTTTTTCAAAAGTATGTTAAATAACATAAAATAAAACAGAGTCAAAAACAAAAATAACTTAACCTAGTTTTATGAATAATTTACATTAATTTACAGATAGGTAATCCTTTAAATTATATGGTTCCAAATCTATTAAAAATTTATACAAATGATTTTTGAAAGGCACTATATTATCTATTTGTTTTATATAATCGGGTAGGTTATTAAACAATTTCAAACAATAATAATATGGTCCTAATTCTGTTAATTTAAGCCTGTGGACTGGATAATTATAATCAGAATGCCTGGTGTTATATAAAAAAAATAAAGTGCACTCCTGAATTAAAATAGCTGTCACTGTTAGTATAATATTCACTTTGAACTTATTTCTACATGATTCCCTAATTTTCATGCCTAACATAACGCGTAGGGCTTTTTTCTGAACTAAAAATATTTTATGTAGTTCATTTGTACTTCCGTATATCACCATTCCATACCTGATGTTACTTTCAAATATGGCGTGGTATACACTTTTTAAAGTTTTAAAATCTAAATATTTTTTTAATATGCGCAGGTTGTAGACCGATCTAGAGATTTTCTGAACAACATGTTTAACATGTAAACTCCATGAAAGATTTTTGTCTAGATATAATCCTAAAAATTTTACGTTGTTTTCTGGTGTTAAATGTGTATCGTCTGTAAGAATAATATCAGATTCTTGTATATTCGTGCGCTTCGTTTGAAAGAAAATAATTTTAGTTTTAGTTTTGTTCAAAATAAGCTGATTTTTGTTAAACCAAATATTTGCATTGTCTATAATTTCCCTTGACCTATCTAACAACTCTGGCATATTTTTTGCTTTAATGAGGAGATTTGTATCGTCAGCATATGTCACTATGTTACAGTAATTAATATTTTCTGTTATTTCTAATATATCATTTATATAGAGTAAGAATAAAATTGGACCGATTACACTTCCCTGAGGTATTCCTAGAGTTATATCGTCACTTTCAGATTTGACACCGTTACAGTTTTTTAGGATCACTACTTGCTTTCTATTTGACAGATACGATTCGAACCATTTAAGTGTAAAATCTGGAAATCCATAGTATTGCAATTTTATCAATAAAATATCATAATTCAGAGTGTCATATGCCTTAGACAAATCAAGAAACAAGCCCAAGGGAATATCATTTTGTTCTAAAGATTTCAATATTTCATTACAGAAATTAAACAAAGCAGTGACGGTGGATTTTTTTTCTAAGTACCCATGCTGTACGTTATTTAATTGTCCTGTACGGAACATAAAATTTAATATTCTGTTGCACATAATTTTTTCAAAAATTTTTGAAAATGACTATAATGTGCTTATTGGGCGATAGTTTTCGATATGAGAGTCATCTCCTTTTTTATATACAGGAATAACTAAGGCAAGCTTCAATCGGTCTGGGAATATACCATATCTGAAAGAATTATTTATTACGTAACACAAGGGCTGATCTATAACATTAATTACAAATTTTATCAGACATGTAGAAATCTCATCATAACCTGCACTATGCTTATTTTTTAATTGTTTTACACAGTTATTTAATTCTTGTAAACTTACGTTGCTAAATTTAAAATTTTCATGATAATATGGAACATTACATGTAAAGGGAGTTTGCTTATTTTTTTGTATTTTCCTGTGATAACGCGGAGTTTATAAAAAAATTATTAAACTTGTTTACAACTTCTGAAGGACTACCTTCAATGTTTATTTTCTTTTCACTACTTTTTCTACTTGTTAACTCATTAACAATAAACCAACTAGTTTTAGATTTGTTTTCAGATTTTTCTAACATTTTGTTAAAACCATTTTGTTAATTTTCCGTTAATAATTTGTTATACTCCTTTTTTTTATTGTTATAAATTAGCGAATAACTTTGATTTTTTTCTCTTAACATATACAGGGTTGTTCACCACATACGACACGTAGTATTGTAGCTAAACGATGAGATTTTTACAAATTGTAAGGTTTGGGTTCGATGAAGGACTATTAAAGGTACAATTTAAAAATAATTTTACAAGATACAGAGTGTCCCAAATAAGTAAAAAATATCAAAGTTGTATTTTTTTAAATGGAACACCCTGTATATTATTACATTTTTAGTTTCTACGATTAAAATTAAGGTAAATTTGATTAAGGTTTATTATACTTAAACCTTACCGTTTTTGAAATATTTTCAATTTTGTGAAATTGCAGTAAAAATTTTAAGGCTTCATTTCTCCTTAAACCTTACCGTTTTACGACTATATTTTGATTGTTGTTTAATTGCAACCTAAAAATTTTAAGGCTTCATTTCTCAATAGTGCGTATTTGGCAGTTTTTGGTATTAAATTTTTAATGAAGTTTATTTACTGATCAGTTATTGTGTTGCAATAATAAAATATTACTGCCTTATACAGAGTGTCTAAATGTCTATTTTTCCAATAATTAGCCTCAAACGGCAATAACTTGTTTAATTTAATGGAACACCCTGTATATTTTAGAGAATCAGATGCACATTTTTTGTAAATTTTTGTCACTTAAATGTCTATCAAATTATATTATACCATTTTTTACCTATCTCTTTAAGTTTCCGTAGAAAATTTATTTTCTTGTAATTTAGAACTTATTTATCAATATATCCATGGACTATTGACATTTTAGATTATTTTTAAAGATGTATCAAATTTTTAAAGAGTACAGATACTAATATTGTCGATATAATTCGTTATTTCATTAAAAAATAAAAAAAAACTGTTTAAATATTTGTTAAAGAGGATCAGTTAATATGATTCCAGTATTCAAACAACATTAACTGACTGTTTGCTTTGATTAATAATAATTGCTCCAAATACTAAAAAACTGAATTTTGTATGGGCATTAGACAGTGTGATAAAAAGTAACACCTTAAAAATGATATTTCATTTTTTAATAAATGCTTATTTATAACTACAGAGACTTTAATTTGATAACTTATTATTATATTGATTTCTGACTCAAATCCACATTTATTTATAATAATTTAATAACGAACACAATTAAGTATGTAATTAATTAGTATATGGGCGCAAATAATGGTGTTATATTTAATTAATGGTATACTCTTTTATAAAGATTTAAATAGTTTTCTTTTTGCATACAAATGGGTAGTAATATTATCGTTTTGCTAAAAACGATAATATTACTAGTCTGTACATTTTGTACATTTGTTGCTTTAAAAACAATCTAAAATGTCAATATTCCATGGATATATTGATAAATGAGGTCTAAATTATAAGAAAATGCATTTTCTACTAAAACTTGAAGGGATAGGTAAAAAATGGTATAATGCAATTTGATAGACAATTTAATTGTGCATCTGATTCTCCTAAAATATACAGGGCATTCTATTTAAATTAAAGAAGTTGTTGCCGTTTGAAGTTAATAATTATTTAAAGTAAATTTTTAGACACTCTCTATAAAGTAGTATTATTTTTATTATTGCAACACAATAACTGATCAATAAATAAACTTCATTAAATATTTAGTATTAAAAACATTGATACCCTTGGAGAAATAAAGCTTTAAAATTTTTACTGCAATTTCACAAAATTGAAAATATTTCAAAAACGTAATGTTTAAGTATAATAAACCTTAATCAAATTTACCTTTATTTTAATCGTAGAAACTAAAAATGTAATAATATACAGGGTGTTCCATTTAAAAAAATACAACTTTGATGTTTTTTATTTATTTGGGACACTCTGTATCTTGTAAAAATATTTTTAAATTGTAGCTCTAATAGTCCTTCAACGAACCCCAAACTTACAATTTGTAAAAATCTCATCGTTTAGCAACAATACTCCGTGTCGTATGTGGTGAACAACCCTGTATAATATATCGAGTTCTTTTTTACATTTTATAGTTGCTTCACTCTTTATAATGTTGTTTTTGGGTGTCATTTTTCTTTTCTCTACTAAAGGAAAACATTTGTTAAAATGTGTTATAACAATTTCTAGAAATAAGTCCCATTGTTTATTTACATGCGAAGGTGGCAGTTTATAAATTGTACCCCATGATATTTCTGTTAAGGATGACTTAAACAATGCTTTATTTTTTTGACTAAATATTCGAATTTTTTCTCTTTTTGTTATCTTTATGTTCCGATATAAATTCAATTTTTTGTGCAGTATGATCGGAGATCTTAGTGTGCAATACATAAGTTATATAATTTTCACTAAAATTGGTAATTATGTTATCGATACAGGTAGAATTGTTTTTGCATATTCTTGTGGGTTCGGTAATAGCATAGTGCAGATGACCGCATGACCGATAATAGAGCTTGACAATTTCTATTACTGACTAGAAAATCTACATTAAAATCACCAAGAATAAATATACATGCATTTTCGTTATGTAGTTTTTCACATAAGTCTTCAAATTTGTTTAAAAATAAGTCAAATTCACTAAAGTGTGACCAACGGATCTGTAGCTACGGTGTATCGGCAGGGGAATGCAGTTGTAAACAAAACACGCCCAATTTCATTCATAAAATAGGCATGGGCGTACGGTGTTATATGAAAATAATGTGTATCATAAATATAATACTCAGATTAATTTTTTTTTTCAAAAAACTTTATGCTGTTTGTATCGTTACTGTTGAGTTAGCAGATAAACACTAAAAGCTTTTATTAAAGCTCCCTTAAATATTTTGAATCATTTTATTATTGTGTTGTTAATATAATAGAAGAAATAATTACAGCTGGGGGTTGGAACCTTTGGTGTTACACAGCAAAATAAAACACTAAATCAGTACAATACACCAAAACACTTTTAATTTTACACTGGACGCACGTTTCGCTAACCATGTCTGCCATCACCAGATGATCAAGACTGAGTCTTGAGGTATATTTATTTATATCGGTACTAACTATATTTTTTTCTATAATACATAATTTTAGATATAACTATTTCCAGCAAAAAAAAAATCTTGAAAATAGTTAACTTTGGAAGCGCAAACAAAACATAATTTTACTCACCAGTAGATCCAATATTGCCTATTACACCAGATATGGTATCGCTCCGCCAGCAGTTTTTAAAGGTTAGGTCATTGTCTACCCATATGTTACATCCAAATAGATAATACTTGGCTATATTTTCGAATTTCGCGTATATATATTTATATCTCTCTCTGCAATATAATGGGCCGCTCCATTAATATTTATCTGTTATTTTAACATTTACGCCAAAAAAATTCATTTGATTTTAATAACCCCCTAAGCGTTTCCCTGCAAAAGGAAAATTCGATTCTTCCTGCAATTTTTGCAAAAGCTTTCTAATTGTGGGGACGAGTTTGAATTCGAGATAAAATCTATTTATCAAATTCCTGACCACTTCGAAAAAGTCGTTGAGCTTTTCGACAGCAGTCTCACGTGGTCGTTTCTTTCCAGAGAGGATATCATTTTATCGGGGTTAGTTTTCAGCCTTTTTTTTATCTTCTGTGTGAATTTTTTTATAGCCGATACGCTAACTCCGGTATAAAGAAATATCCGCTCAAGTTTACGTTTAAGCGGCAACTCAAGCGAACTCTCTGTAGCTTCTTCATCGCAAACCCTATTATGAACACAAGGAAATACACCAAATGAGATTTCATCCACGTTATTATTAACTTACCTATATAAATTAGCTATTATTTCTCTTGTCTGACTATGTAGCGTCTTACCCTTAACAAATTTATTCGTTTTAAAACACAAATATACGATCAAACTTGATATTAATAATTAAAAACTACGAACGAAAAACATTATAACAAGATAACAAAACAATAAAACACAACTTAACTATCAAATATACTAAAAATATAGGAATAAAGTTTAGGATAACCGGTATAAAATAATGAAATAAAGTAATAATGATCAAAAAAATGACACCGCCACTGGATATTTCAATAGTATTCAATATTCCTACTCTTTTCAGAAGAGACCGTGAAGTTGGGGATAAAGCAAGCGAATAGGAAAGGCGTAAAAGCCATGGCAACCGCGTGGTAACAAATCCTGTGACGTACTCTCGCCAATCATGTTCGATGAATAGGCGACCATGCGCGGCGATGCCGGTTTGCCAATGATATCGTTGAAAAATCTTCAACTTTCATAATAAGCAGATTATACAGAATGAAAGAAATAAGTTATTAAATAAAACATATCGAACAATATGAACTACGTTAAAATTCCTTAATAATATACGTCAGAATATATGCTAAACACATTATATATAATAAAAATATATTAAATTTATAGTTCATGTCTGGCAATTTTACAATTTTATAGATAAACGTGGCAATATCGTTTTTTTTTCTCGCATTCCTTCCGTAGCTTCAGATCCGCTGGTCAAACAGTATTTGGTGGTCTATATACAGGGTGTTTCAAAACAAATGTGAAAAACTTCAGGGGGCGATTCCTTGTTCAAAATAAAGGGTAGTTTGCTTCATAAACGTTGGGTCAAAAGTCAACCATTAGGGAGATATCGCGGTACAAAGATGGCGGAAAAATAAGGTTTTTATTTTTTATCTTGAAAACGAAAAGAGATAGTCTAATAAAATTTTATGGGAGCATTACTGCTACGAAAACACACTTTTTGGTAATTTTTTCACTTTTTTAAAATGAGTGGAAGGGGTTGAAATAAACTACCCTTATCATTCTTGTTAACGAAATTTAAAGAAAAATCTTATCAAACACATGCAAAAAAAATTGATTTGGATAGCTTGGTTTATTTAGAAACTTTTTTATCTCTTGTGTTTCTTTGATAAAACTCGCCGATTTGAAATTAAAAAATAACATGTAAAGCATTACATACCAGGATCAAAAACATTTTTAGATAAAGAATCTAGTAATAATAACGATAATAATAAGAATCTAGATAATAACGTATTGCAGTAGAGTAATGTCAATAAAATAATATTAGAAACATCCTAAAAAGTGACAGCGGCCGACTAGATTTTTTCCTAAAAAAATTAGAGCAGCCCACTAGATTCTTTATCTAAAAATGTTTTTTGTCCTGATATGTAATGCTTTACATTTTATTTTTTAATTTCAAATCGGTGAGTTTTATCAAAAAAACACAAGAGATAAAAAAGTTTCTAAACAAACTAAACTATCCAAATTAATTTTTTTGCATGTGTTTGATAAGCTTTTTTTTAATTTCGTTAACAAGAATGATAGGGGTAGTTTATTTCAACACCTTCCACTCATTTTAAAAAAGTGAGAAAATTACCAGAAATGTTTTCATAACAGTAATGCTTCCATAAAAAATTTCATTAGTCTATCGTTTTTCGTTTTCAAGATAAAGAATAAAAACATTATTTTTCCGCCATCTTTGTACCGCGATATCTCCCTAATGGTTGACTTTTGACCCAACGTTTATAAAGCAAACTACCCTTTATTTTGAACAAGGAATCACCCCCTGAAGTTTTTCGCATTTGTTTTGAAACACCCTGTATACATACTATTATAAATTTTCTTTCAGCTAGCATTTAAAACGTTCTTACAATTATTAATTATAAAAAAAACCTCTGATATCATCTTATTATCATTAAACTGATTGATTGAGTTAGTAGTTACATCTAAAAGCGAAGGAAGAACAAAATTTTGAGAGATTTCGCAGGCTTCGTTAACGATAGTCTATATAATTTTTCGTAATTTAATATTATCTACTATCGATCGAGCTATCTTAACAAAATTGAAGTTTACTTAGCGCCTTTCCCAATTATCCAGCACATCCGACAAAAGATACGTGACGTTCCTAAATCTGATTTGTCGATGCATTGTCGAACTCTGCCATGCTCGTTTCAGCGTGGAGCAGTTTCAATTGAAAAAGAATATCGGAAAATTTATTTACTTAAACGGAAAAGACCGGACCGTTGTTTTAACAGCTGTTGTACGTTACAAAAGACTGCACTTTAAGGATAGTGCGCAAAATTGAACATGTGGACTTTATTTTCCTCCATTCGAAAATACAAGAATTGGGAAATTTTGCCATCCGTATCAAATGGTTCTATGTAATATATGTTTTTCTTATTTCAGACCGATATTTGTTCAAGTAAGTTAAGTACCTACGAGTATTCAGAGCTGCAAGCTGACAGACAATTTAAGTTTTTTTTATTTGAATTATTTTAATGACTAAAGTCATTTGATTTTAAGTCGTTTTTCGAAAGCTGACTTAAGACTAAAATTTTAATCTTTTTCAAAATGATTTGTGATTTTTTCACTTTATTCCAAAATAGAAAAAATTATAAGTCTTTTTAGAAAAGACTTAAGTCCTTAAAATTATTTAATTCTTTTTATAAAAGATCGAGCACGAGAACGAGCGCTCGTCTCTACTATACAGGGTGCTACAAATTCGAGGTACGAGCATTGGTATCTCTGAAACCGTAATGGATACGAAGATGGTTAAATTGGGGCAAAGTTGCGCCTTTGGGTTGTTTACCAAAATGCCATCAAAAAAGTTTTAAAAATTTCAAGGATTGCTGAGTTTTTTTGGAAAAAACGGATTTTTTTGAAAATCAATTTTATTTTTTCCTGTCGTTAGTTTTTAGAAAATCAAAAAACTAATTGCACATTCTCATAGCAACTTTATTAGGGCCATCTGGTAGTATTTTTAGATTTTCAAATTAGCTGATAATGAGATACAAAGGCCAACATAATTTTTTTAAATATGGACCTACATTTTTTATTCCAGTTTTTGAAAAAACTCGGTCTCCTAAGTACAATGATATGCCACACTTTATACTTTTTTTTTTGTTTTTTGGTACCTTAACAACAACAAAACTCTTTAATTATTATTTAAAATAATTTCAAGTCCGAGTCTGTTTTTTTAATTATTTAATCTTTATTGTATTCATAGCAACAATATTGATCAGCCCTAATTAACACTGAATAGGGAAAATCGAGCCAATTGAAAGATTCAAATAAATAATAACCAGGTCAGCAATTTAAAGATATTATTTTCCACTTTTTTTATTACGAATTTGAAGTCTCAGTACGATCTAATAATATGCATAATATTAATCGTTGTTATTATAAATAAATCAACTTCTACAAACTAGTTTGTAATGCTCTACATGTTCGAAAGGGTTATCACCCTGCCTATTGCACAAATTTATTACTCGTTCAATTTTATTTATAACTCTTTGAACATTTCTTCTTATACTTCCAAATGCATTTTGTACTCTTTATTGTAAATGTTGAAAAGTAACGATTTCACTTTTACAAATGACGTCAAGTAATGCAACAAACCCTTGGAGACAGATCCAGGAGCCTCGATGGCCATTATATTGCTCTACCATTTCCAATCCATCTTCCGGGGAAATGATTCGATTGCTTATATTATATTTATATTATTTATTTTATATTATTTTTTATTGCATTTGATTTTCCGTATTCAATGTTTTACCCCACGTCATTGTTAAGTTTGAAGGCTTATCAATATTGTAACGATGAATTGATTAAATATTAAAAAAAAACAGAGCCCGACTTAAAATTAGTTAAATAAATTGTGTTCAAATGTCCGAAACAAAAAAAAAGTAGGGTAATTCCGGGGAAGATGGACCAACTTTTTAATTTTGGCCATATCTGGCCTAAAAACAGCTTTATTAACACAAAAAATACGATAACAACCAAAACAACGTATTCTAATAATAAACAGGAACTTAAACTCATTTACCTTTAAAGGTTTTTAAAATATATGTATATATAAAAAAACACCATGTAGTCCAACTATCCCAGAGGATGAGGTTTAGTTGAGCCACCATGTATGGGACAGATGAACCACAAGGGGTGAGATGAACGTCAATCAAAAGTATAGAAAACAACATTCTTAAATCTAATAATGTTACAAAAATAGATTGCTATTATATTAATAAACAGTAACAGCCTTTTTTCCACACCGATCAAACAAATTTTCATATTTGACATGACTCGTGCAGCCATCGAGTGCATACAATGCATTGAACCCAGTAGTCGGTTTTTGTTGTGATATTGTAATTTTCCCCACAACTAGCGCAGTTATTTTCTTCCCAATCTTCAAAGCCATCACTTTCATCGTGTAAAGACACATTACCCTCTGACTCAGAAGTCCTGGTTAACGATGCTCTTTCCTTTCTTGGTCTAAGCCTAAGCTTTGCACTTTTCGATGATTGCGTTGTTAGTTTCTTATGTAATTTGCTTTTCTTTTCAGTCGCGTTCTTTTTTTTGGTTTTTCTGTTTCATCAACATTAAAAATATTGCCCGGTTTATTAAAGAGCTGATTTTCTTCAAGAATACTTTCTAACAACTGAAAGTAGTTTTCTACGATTTCGTGGCACAAAGCAGTTTTACGGTTTATTGACACCCCTTCAGCTACTCTAACGCTCAGATCAGGATGCCGATTTAAGAAAAGGTTAAGCCAATCATAGCCCGCTAGTTCGGTGGACGTGTCAAAACGATGCTTGATTTTTAATTGCTCAGCAAGCAAAAGCTATCTGATGTACATCAAGTCTTGTTGGAGCAAATCCAAACTTTTGGAGTTTTTTTTTATGTGGGCTACTAATTTTGCCTCAGTTGCATCTCCCAAAGTCAATGAGGGATCTAACGATCCGTTTTTTTTTTAATTTCTAGACTTACGTCGCATCGTCTAAGTAAAGTAGCCCTTGGAACATTAAAGTGCCTGGCGGCAGCGTTTACACCCATCGTTCCTGAATTAATTGCCGTTATGGCATTATTTAGGTCATTTTCTGACCACGAGGCCCTTTCTGCACTTAGCCTCCGTTTGTATCTATGAGTCGGCATTCTGAAAAAAAAAACAAAATTATACCGGTTCATGTGTGTGCGGTCCATCTATCCCAAATTTCGGGGATAGATGGACCACACAATAACCTAAAATTTAGTTACACATTTCAAGGCTTACACTACTTAAACTAGTAAAAAGGGACACCAAACATTATATATTTAACAAAAACTTTTAAAGAGATACTTACATTTAGACAAAATCGCTTCCTCAAAATCAGGCTCAAAAATTATAGCACATCTTAAAATGGAAAAATTTATTTTGCAAACGCTGTAAATGCATCCTATACTTGCAATTGTTCAAGCGTCATTGAAACGTAACTTGGCTCACGTACACATTAAAACTAGCACCCCCTAACGATTACCGTTGAAGTTACGCGACTGGTCCATCTCAGGCGGTGATCCATCTCTCCCGGAATTACCCTATCAAGTGTGGCATATCATTGTACTCAGGAGACCAAATTCTTTCAAAAACTGAAATCAAAATGCAGGTCCGTATTTATAAAAAATAAATCTGCCTCTGTATCTTACAAACTATCAGCTAATTTGAAAATCTAAATATACTATCAGATAGCCCTAATAAAATGGCTATAAGAATGTGCAATTAGTTTTTTGATTTTCTAAAAACTAAAGACAGGAAAAAATAAAATTGATTTTCCAAAAAATCCGTTTTTTCCAAAAAACTCAGCAATCCTTGACGTTTAAAACTTTTTTGATGGCATCTTGGTGAACATCTCAAGGCGCAACTTTGCCCCAATTTAACTATCTTCGTATCTATTATGGTTACCGAAATACCAATGTTCGTACCTTGCATTTGTAGCACCCTGTATAGTATATCTATACTATAGTGTATCTATACTATACTATTATGTTGTTGCCACAGAGTTGTTGCTATCAGAGCTCGGCGATGCCCACGTGTGTGGACGGAAAGGCGAAGTCCGATGACAAGCGCTCGGTAGTTGACCACCATTATGAGAAGACAACCACTGTATAATCTAAAAAAAACGGCGTCCAGTTGGCTTGGAAATGAACATTGATGACATCCCCATATAATAAACACGTCGCTGACGCCGTTTTTTTTTTCGATCATACGGAATTATTACTAAAATCGGATATAAGAATTTAATATGGAGTGGCCAAATAAGGATTGTTTGAGCCTTATGGACCAATATGAACATTTTCTAATATTGTGGGATTCGAAACATAAATTTAATTTTTTAAAACGTGAAAAAGAATGTGCTTGGGAGCAAAGAGCAAAGAATTTGGAAAATAATATAGAACCCATACAAAAATTGAAAATGAGCTCTATTCAGTCCTAGTTGCATATGGTTTAATAAATCCCAGTCTCTGTAGTATGCCCCTCTGTATATTTTTGCATCCACCATCTACGATTTTTCTTCTTTCTACGGCTACGATTACATGCTTATGGAGGGTACAATATAATTATGCTGATTAGTGATGGGAAAAACCGATCAAAAACCGTTTTTCGCCCGTCGCTTATTTGTACTCGCAACTCGTAACGCCAAGCAGTAAGCTGCGTACGCAGAGCACATATTCTTCCGGTGATGAATGGCAAGTAGCAAGCGTCGAGCAACGAGTAATTCGTTTGATTTAGTTTAATTTAAAGCATTGTCGATGTAGATCGTAAAATTTTGTCACTCAGATATGCAACGGATACGTCGTCGTATAAATTTGCTGTCTGCAATGTATATAGAAAATTCGCTCGGCTTTGTATCGAGTATCTCACATTAAAATCGGATTTCAATTGATTTCATTCTATGATTGTTTGCGTTCCTCGCTCGTAACTCGTCACTTGCATCACTCGTTCATAATCGAGCGATGTCGGTTATTTGAATAATCGAGAATAATTTCGATAATGCTGATACAATCAGATCTTTGAACATTTTTTCTATTATTTTATTAATAGCCCTTGACTTGACTATCATCCATATACAAGTAATTGGATAGTATGTGCAATAAATATGTGCTCTATAACATATTTTTTGTCACATATGAAATAGTATACTTTTTTTGTAATATCTATAACATTCTCGTTATTATAACCAAAATGACTGATTGTTACTTATTTACACTAACTAATTGTAATTAAAAAAATATAAATGACTTTTAGATTTTGCAGGCTTTGTTAAACCTAGTCTATATATTTTTTGATAATTTAATATCAATCTAATCTATTAAGAGTCTATTACGCTGTACTTTTGAGGCTCTCAGGGGTCGAGTAAAGCGGGTGTGTGGCCGAAGGAAATATATATTAATTTCAGAAATCTGCCCAACGGCTTAGCCCGATCCTTTCGTGTTAAGCCACACCCAAAATTCCAAACACACGTGCTTTGATTAAAGCTTGATTAAGGTTTGGAGAGCTTCAGCATTTGCCATAAAATAACGAGCAATTTGTTACAAAACCATATAAATTATATATCATTATAATCACAAAACCTCAATCTATTTCCGTATTGTAACGGAATTTTAAATTGTCTTTATTTTCGAGAAAATTTAGTCCAAACATAAGGAATATTTTGTTGACATTTGACCATCAAAATCTTAAAAATAATGAAATTGTCTACAAATGTGCTACAATACGGATATATTATAATCCGTTATCTTTAATTTCCTTCTTCATTTGTGTAAAAATACCTAGACAGTTTCACATGAAACGTTAAATGCCGAAAGCTTATTTTGCTACTTTTTCGGACTAGTGAAATGGACTCTTAATACAGTATTCCACTGATACAAAAATAAATATAGAAAGTCTATTTCTCCACCCACCCATAATCCAACTTGCACCATTACCAACGTTGTATGATGCTGAAAAAAAAAACTTGAAATACTATATTATGTGAAAAATAGGCCCGGAAATGACATTCGCTTCAGTCATAATAATCGGCGAAGAGTTTTCTAAGAGAATCCATTAAGGATTTTGTCAGAGTTTAAATTATTTTCTTTCAAGCTATCTGACCGAAGAGTCTAAAGTGAAGTCAAGGAGGAAATGTGTAAAGCAAAATAACATTCTATTAAAGGATTTCAATGGAAGGACGAGATTACTATCCTAAAAATGTTATAGTGCTTTTAATATTGGTCTTAACTATTAACAATAATTAAAAAATATTTTTATGATTACTATTAATTTCATCGAATGTGTATAAAAACATCCTTAGTAAAATTTCCAAAAATGACGCAAGTCTAAAAAATTAAACTTTTTGACAGATGTTTTTATTTTGAAAACTGATTTTATATAATTTTAGTAGGCTGACTTCAAAAATGCTATACATTTATTTCTATCACGTAAGATTTTTTGCAAATACTAAAGGAAAAAAAACGATATTTCTAAAATAATTTATTTTTCTATTGAGTAAAATAGTGGAATTCTAGTTAAAAAAGTGAAAAAAAAATTACTCAGACTTATCTTTCTCCTACTGAACATGACCGCAACATGATTTTCCCAGGCTGTTTGTAATCCGCCTTTAACTCCCTCTAAAGTCTTTAGCAGCCCTTTGTGATGAAGTTCAGATAGCCTTGAATAAAATACTCCAAGTAGACATCGATCACCCCATCAGAAGCGAGCCTAGGCGTATCAATGAGTTCATAAGAACTCACGGGTCATCATCGCAATATTGAACCAGTATTTTTTTTCGGTAAGCCTCAACTTCTAATATTTAATTAAGTAAAAGTTACTGAACATGCTTGCCAAAAATTATTAAAAATATTAACATTGTATAAACTTACTCAATATATTATGAACTATTTTAAGATTTTTTAAAAATATATACAGGGTGTTTCGAAAAATCTGGTCATTAACGTAAAAGGCTAATTTTTGGAAAACGGATTGACTTTAGAGTGTAGAGGTTCGATAAGAAGGGATTTTTCGAAACTCGAATTCTAAGGGGGTGAAACCACCACTCAAATATTAGAATATTTTTTATTTAAAAACCGGTGAATTTTTCGGAAAAACTCTTAAACACGTATATTTTATTCTGTTGTTTTACATATTTTATTTTTTTTTAAACGTATACAGGGTGTTTTATAAAATATGACCATTGAGTAATCGCGATTCTGCTTAAACTGCTTGACGTTTAAAGCTGATTTTTGGCAAACGGATTGACTGTGGGGTGTAGAGGTTCGATAAGGAATCTTCTCGAATCTCAAATTCCAAGAGGGTGAAAACACCCCTCAAATATTACAATATTTGTTATTTAAAAAACGGTTAGTTTATCGGGAAAACGCTTGGACACGCATAATTTATTTTGCTTTTAAATATTTTGAAATTTTTAAAAAAATCATACAGGGTGTTCCAAAAAGTTGGGTAATTGATTAACCACGATTCTGTTTAAACTGCTTGATGTAAAAAGCTTAATTTTGCCAAACGGATTTTTCGAAAGTCAAATTCCAACGAGATGATACTACCCCTCAAATATTACCCAGTTAGATAATAATATCGCTATATTGCTTTTTCTCATGCTGACATAAATGTGAGAAAATTTTATCCACTTTGTATGTTAATGGAAATTCTTACTTTGCTTTATCATCACCATTACAAATGATTAATTCGACGCAAGTGTTTATATAATAAAGGCTCTAAAATTAATATCCAATATTTGCTTTCGTAGACCATTGTCGTTACATTTATATGGCCCTTACATCGTTACATTTAGTTGGCCCTCTGGATTGAGATTTAAAATACTGTTTTTAAGCGAAAATGTCAAAAGTTGACACTTCATTTTATTCACAATCCCATTTTCTATAAAAAATAAACGTCAAAAGTTATATGTCATTTTATTCAGAATCCTATTTCCTATATAATCCTATATATTATATATATATATATATATATATATATATATATATATATATATATATATATATATATATATATATATATATATAATCATCAGTGTAGCTAGTGTCTATAACAAATGCCAATTTCAAATTAACTTATCACAAAAATCTGTTAAATTTTTTTTTTTTTTTTTGGAGAAATACATTATTTATACAAATCACGAATACATAGTTAAAATTAAGAGTCAAGTAGTTTATGTATAAAAAAACCTTAAAAGTAGCTAAGTGTGACAAAGTTTATGTAATAAACACAATAATTATTTACAAAAATTATTATTTTTTTTTCATACTTATTTACCCGCTATTGAAAGTTAAAATAAAATCTTACAACACTCACCAAAATCAAAAAAACAGTGCCGAACATAATCCAAAAATTACATAGAACAAATTCACAAACACACACAGCATAATGTTTACTATAATTAATAAAACTAATATCAACTTGTCAGAGGATGGCTACATATTTTTTTTTAAATGATTATTTGTAAGACCAAAACGATCCACGTATTGACTACGGCTGAAATCGCACTAAACCTAATTTATATTTCATTGGCCAATAAACTGTAAAAACACTATTCTTTTTATGGTTTCCAAAATATTACTTCTTATATATACATGATTTTTTTTATATAAAAAACAGGGAGAAAACAATGAACAAATTAATTTAACAAACTAAAATACACTTGATTCAAGTTTTTTATGTCAGTTCTATCATTCATAGATTCAGGTTCTTTTTTAATATAGATCATTTCCAAAAATTCTCTTTTATGCTTGTTGTATTCAGTGGCTAAAATTTTGGTCTCCTGATAATTCATTTTGTGATTTGTCGTGCTTTCATGTTTAGTCAGAGCAGTTTTATTTTTTTTGTCATACTTATGACCTTTTAACCGGTTTTCTAAATATTGTGCTGTTTGACCAATGTAGACGTTTGGGCAGTCTTGACAGGGAATTTGGTATACTATATGAGTTTTTTTATTAGTAGGTATTTTACTCTTTAGGCGACTAAAATGCTTTTTTAACGTGTTATATCCCTTGTGACATACGGAAATATTGCTTTTTTTGAGTAAATTTTGGAATCCCTCAGACACTGTTCTTATATAGGGGAGTGGTAGATATCCGTTGTCTTTTTTGTTTTTATTGCTACTAATATTTGAGTTTATTTGTTGTTGATTTTCTAATAGTTTTTTTTCCTAGATTTTATGATACCATTTATTAATTTTTCCGGATAGCTATTCTTCATTAAAACTTCTTTGATTTTTTTTAAGGCATTTAATCTGTATGGAGGATCACTAAGGATTAAAGCTCGGTCTGTCAAGCCAATAACCACAGATTTTTTTTGGGATATGTGATGTTGAGAGTGGAAATTTAAGTATCTGCCGGACCATGTATTTTTTGTATACCATTCTGTTAAAACTTTATTATCACTGTGATGTAATGTCATATCGAGAAAGTTGATTTTGTTATCTGTCTCTTTCTCGATAGTGAATTGTAGTTTATGGTTATAACTATTGAAGGACGTTAGTATAGAGTTGCATTTATCATTTGGTACTGCAGTAATAACGTCATCAACATACCGATAATAAAACGGAATAGAAAAATTAAGATTTGGTATTATTGAGTCTTCTAGATCTTCTAGAACCATTTGTGCAATAACGCTTGAGATTGGCGAGCCCATTGCACACCCTTCGATTTGTTTGTACACTTGTTGTTCGTACATAAAATAAGTGGAGGTAAGACATAATTCTACTGCTTGTTTAAAATCTTGTATAGGAATATCTGTAAATTCTTCAATTTCATTCCATCTTTTTTCGACAATATCTAGTGCCAATTTAATTGGTATATTTGTGTAGAGAGAAACGACGTCTAAAGATATTAATGTATAATTGCTCGGAAGTTGTACATCTTTAATTTTGTTTTTGAAATCCCATGAGTCTTTAATATATGAATTTGTAGTACCAGTTACTTTTTGAAGGATATCTTTTAAAAACTTGGACAGTTTATGTAGAGGTGACTGTACACAAGAAACAATTGGTCGCATAGGTATACCTGCTTTATGGAGTTTTGGTAGGCCATATATTTTTGGTGGCTGGGCATTTAATATTTTTAAAGCTTTAGCTGTATTAGGGGAAATGTAAGTTTTTTCCTCCCATTGCTTAATAATGTCGTTATTCTTTTTTTGTAGAACATTTGTAGGATCAGTATTAAGTTTCTTGTACGTATTTTCTTCATTTAACAGTAATTTCATTTTTTCGTCGTATTGCGTAGATGTCATAATGACTGTTTTATGTGATTTGTCCGGTCTTAAAATCTTTAGTTCTGGGTGGTGCTTAAGGAACTTTTTTGTTTTTTCAATTTTTTTATTTAGTGATATCTCAAACATATTATTATTTGTTCTTGTAGTTTTGTTGGTGTCCAATTTATTTTTAAATTTTGTTAGTATTTCATGGCTGCTGATCTGATCTCGTTTTTTGGTTATTTGTTAATTTATAAGTTGAGACTCTCAATAGATGAAATAATTTCTGGGATAGGCATTTCTGTCGCTGATTGAATTGGATAAGCAAATTCTCCACCTAAGCTTAGAATTTCGGTAGCATAGTCAGGAATATTTTGATCTGACATATTTTCTAACCATTCTTTTTTCCACATTGATTGTGTTTGAAGTATTACTTGGCCTTTTTAGGTAATACGTTTATTTTTCTAATGTTCCTCTGTTTTATCTTCTCGAAAGTTTTCTCATAGACATAATTTTCTCTTGTAAGAAATCGTTCATATATATATGGTAAGAGTATTTGTTCTAATTTTGCTTTAAGTTTGTATATTTCGTTTTCTGTGAATTTTATAATATTTATTGTATCGGCTATTATAATAGCCGATACAATAAATATTATAAAATTCTATAGTTTTTACTTAAGCTGTGGTGGAGCGACGAGGATAGCGGCGAGCAAGCAGCGCGGTATCGCGTCAAGCAAGCCTCGAGGGGCTGAAACATAGTAGAGCGGCAAGGAATAGCGAGGTACTTGCAACTTTATTATTTTCATTTGCTTACTGATAATTTAAAATGTTCTAAAAATCGGAAAGGCAAAAAAAGAGGAATGTGGCAAGTTTTATAACCTTTACGAAAATTTGTTGCCAGTTCATCTCATAACTTATCTAAAATGTATCAGTTATGGTGATTACTATCTTTCTGGTCTCATAAAATCTCTCTTACAATAATTACTAAATGTATTATTTTTTGGGAATCCATCATTTTCTCCATCGCGACAGAGCGACGCAAACAAAATTATTTGAATCGATCTAATCGCCCAAGCAAATCGCTTTACTACGTTCAGACGTACCGTAATTGTCTTCACAGGTTTGTTTTGGACGCGATGTCGCGCTGCTTGCTCGCCGCTAGCCTCGTCTCTCCACTATGTTCTTAACCTTATACAAATACACGAACTTAAATGGCAAGTACACGAAATATTTGTTATACACAGAGATGCAAAAAAACGCAACGGAGAAATGTTTGGTCAAATTTAAAGTGTTATATTTTTGTTATTTTTAGCTCTATTTTCATGAATTTCCGCTGTATATAATTATATCAACTTTAATTCGTAAACTCAGTTTTTTATAAACTTTAGTATTTGACATATCATACAGGGTTAATCGAGGGGTTGTTTTTTTATTACACCTTTAAAACACCCTGTGCTATAATTTCATGTGTAAATTTTCCTAAAATATAATTTTACGATCAGAACCATGTCTTCTGAGCATTTTGTTTTTTGAATCATGTCAATACATGGCTTGGTTAGTTTTTAAGAGCGAAATGAACTTGCCACCAACAATTTGCAATTTTTTCAATTATCATTTCTTTTTGAAGTTATTTTTCAATATAACAAGGCGACTTTGATGATTATTGTGAACTATACCGGGTGCGTCTTAAAAGTAGCTCACCCCTACAACGTTTTTATTTTTCAGATAAAAACGACATTTGATATGTTTGTATATGACATAAACTAGGATTGATTGACGTATTCAATTGTTTTTGGTCACTTCCTGTTTAACCGGAACTCGCCCACAAGGTTGCTCATCTTCTTATTTCTTTAATCAACGATAATACGTACTGCTAATACGTACAGCTACTGTTTTATCACCCAACCAGCTTTGAACTTAGCAAGAAAAAAAACAGTAATTCTATTAGAACGACAACATATTTTTTAAATACAATAATTGACCTCAACTGTACCGGGTGCGTTTCAAAAGTGGCTTACTCCTATAACTTTTTTTTATTTTTTCAGAGAAAACAACTAGATTTGGTATGTTAGTATATGACATAAATTAGGATTGATTGACATATTCTATTGTACTACAACCTTTGATCTTTAAATGGCACCATCGGTATTTTTTTACTTTATTCGACAGAAAATGACTCTGACTAGACTTTTCTTTTATCTATGACTAACCTATCATATGTCAACTTTTGACATTTTCGCATATTGTTTATTTGAAATTGTAACATGCGGTTCATAACGACAATTTGACTTGAAATACCAAGTGTGTGGTATCAAATTATTCGTAAAAAAATTCTTTTTCCAAATATGCTAATGAGCCACGAGCCACCCTCGTTCCATTTGAAAAATTTGGGATATGATTTAAAATACGATTTGGGCATCTTATAACCGGCCAGGACAAGACACTAAAAACATTAGACGATCAAATCTATTTTTCCAAGGCTCCTTGCTTAAAAATTAGTGTTTTAACACACCCATGGCCACTCTAGATTTAAATTTAAAATACGTACAATTTGTTTTTAAGCGAATATGTCAAAAGTTGACAGATGATATGTCATTCTATTCAGAATGTCATTTTCTATCCAATAAAGTAAAAAAATACCGAGTGTGCCATTTAAAAATCAAAATTTGTAGCCCTTTTCAGTGAAACAGGAAGTGACCGAAATAATTGAATAAGCCAATCCATCCTAATTTATGTCATATACTAACATACCAAATCTCGTTTTTTTATCTAAAAAAATAAAAGTTATAGGGGTGAGCCACTTTTGAGATGCACCCGGTATAATCCCTGCCGGGTAAACTTTTTTGTGAAAATTGATATTATAATGTAATTCTTGTTCGCTCTGTATAAAAAAATAACATTGTAAGGAAATTTAAAAATCGAATGATTTTAGGTATACGGAAAATCTACTTTATTTTTCAATAAATAATACCCTCGCAGTTTTTTTCTCAATTCTTTATTTGGTCCCTGTGTAGTAATTTCCATAATGAATAAATAGAACATAAAATTAAAATAGAAATGATTATAGCCAACTCCCCAGCCTCGTTTTCTATGATACGTAAATATTTCTCGAATAAAAATCTCGTTTGATATTTTGCCACAAAACCTACGTTTTGGGTTTAAATATTCCGAGTATAAAGCAGAACGATACAGGAGAGTACAATTTCGAATAATGGTTATAGCGGCATATATTTTTACTTTAAAAGTGAAAAAGGACGTTATCCTTTGTGGCTACTATATTTATCCCCTTTTAAAGAAGGAGAAAGTCAATATTCCAAAATCTCAAACGCAAAATGGATTATCACCTTTTCTCTATTCAGCAATTTATGTTTTTATTTCTGATATGATTACTCTTTGAAAAACATAATGATAATTACAGTTTACACACGGATCCAGAATAAGTCATACATAAGTATGAATGATCTTGGATGTTTGTGTAAAGTATAGATATCAAAGAGTAATAATATCAGAAATAAAAACACGAATTGCTGAATAGAGAAAAGCTGACAGTTCATTTCTTCTGCTATGCCTGTTCTTGAGAAAAAAAATACATTTTATAATTTGTTTTTAATTCTATTTATGCCAAAAAGGATTTGTCAGGCTTTTTTTAGAAACTCATAAAGAAAAAATTCGTCATATTTCATATCTGGTGTTGGCTTAAACCCATTATGTTTCTAAACAATACTCTCAATCGCTATATGCAGAATATAGGTAACGTGTAAATTTCACGCGTGTTGTCATCTTTTATCAGATATTCTACCACATCTCCTGATCGCTTCAGTTCACTACCTCTTCTCAATATATTATATCTGCGATACTATACAGGTTGGCGCCTCTCATACGCCGCGGAGGCTCTAAAGAGAACGACAGATTATATTGAAATGAAATTTTGTGAGCATATTATGTAGTTAAATTCAGAAGATACAGATTCTAAAAAAGTTACATATCAAAGTTAGGTTTTTTTTGTAATGGAACTGTATATATATTAATATATTATATTATTATAATGGAAGAATATATTAATTGATTTTCGGATTCTGGGAGAAAAATAAAGGCGAGTTTTATAAGAGACTTATATAACTAAAATGTAAGGTTTTTGACAATTTAACATTTTCTAGAAGTAAAGAACAATTTTTAAATTACAATAAAAGCTACATAAATTGGAATTTACCCGGTATAGCTTAATATGTAGTTAAATTAACTATTGTACTTTAAATCAAATTAAAACTTGATCCAAAATGTTATACAGGGTGAGACAAAATTAAAATTGAACGTAGGTCACCTTTAAAAACATGTTACTCTTTATTACTTTAAATAGGACACCTAGTGTATTATTCCGATATTTAATGGAGAATTCATGTCCCTTCAAAATACTATTAGGGTTGCCTACCCCTCAAATAAAGATTTTCCTAGATATTTTCATTTACATGATTTGAGCTGAGTAGATCTTTATTATTTAATAAAATCTAGGAGGGGTCCGACGTTACTTCAATATAGCTGTCTAATTAGTCCAACTTTAACTACTAGTTATCATTTTGTGTCAGTTAAAACAAAAAAAATTCTCAAAAATTTGCCGAAAATGCAAACTTTGATTATGCATATTTTGATGATTCTATTAGTTGGTGAATGCAGTGTGAATTCACCAATTAATAGAATACTTAATTGCTCCTAATTTTATCTAGTCTGTTACGTGTTTAAACCATAGACTTAAAATAAAATATAGACTACACTATTTACATCTAAACGCGGTCAAACAATCATTTTTGTACACATGTTTACTTCTGGGTACAGTCGACCGAGCCGTCCTCGTCCAGCCTATGTTGTCACGTCTTTAATATTATCAATATTTTTTTTCTTGTACAAATACACATATATTGAGATATTAATACTACATGTTAATAAAGTAGGTTTTAATATTCCATAGATGTATTAAATAGTCCTTATACTACTAAATTATAAGTTGGATACTGTTTAAAAAGGATAAGTTCTTTACAATATGGCAACACCGATTGGAGGCGAGGTCGCCTATTCATTCATTTATTACCTTGTAGTACGCGTCGCACGTGTGCGGTAAAGCTTTGTTGCCGCTATGTCCCCGGTTGTATTAACCCATTTTCTTAGCTTGTAGTCCTTAAGTGTTTATTTTATTTACTTTTTCTGTTCAATAACTATAAAATATGGTTCACCAGTGCCAAATTTGCAAGAAATTTCACTTAAATAATCCATTTAAGTCTTGAAACGACTTTCGACCGGTAGGCAACTCTCAATTTACCCACTGGGAGTCAGTGGCGTTGTTGTAGAAAGGCGCTTATTTATATAATATTTTAGTAAAATGTAAAATCTGAATTTTTTCTCTTACATAATCATTTATATAAAGTTTTTGTAACAAAATCATAATTATTATAACCCTGTTAATAATTAATAATGTTTTTATTAAAAATATATTCCGGTTCATTCTAAAATTGCCTTTAGAATCTAAAATAACATACAATAATTTTAAAATGATATTACATTATGAAACAATATTTTCTAATATACCGGGTTTGTCTGTGGCTCAACTCTATAACTTTTTTATTTTTTCAGATAGAAAAACAGATTTGTATGGTAGTAGGTATATGACATAAATTAGGATTGACTGCCGTATTCAATTGTTTTTGGTCTCTTCGTGTTTCATCGGAAGTGATTACATCTTTTGATTTTTAAAGGCGCCCTCTGTATATTGCTACTTTATTCGATAAAAAATGAGACTACTACTAGACTACTCTGAATAGAATGACATATCATATGTTAACTTTTGACATTGTCGCTTAAAAACAAATCGTATTTTAAATTTCAATCCAGGGTGCCATGGTGTTGTTAAAAACACTAAATTTTAAATCAAAAGGAGCTTGGAAAATATACGTTGTTTGATCGTCTAAGGAGTTTCGTTTCGTGTCTAGGCCGGTTAAAAGAAATGTACAAATGTATTTTTAATCATCGTGTATTTTTTCAATTAGATATTTGGGAAAAGTCATTTTTTGAATATATTTGAATACCACACACATTGTATTCTCGAGTCAAATTGTCATAACATACCAAATATCATATTTTAATTAAAGAAAAAAAAAAATGTCAAAATTGACATGTGATATGTCATTGGGGCTAGGTATATTTCAAAGGGGGGGTTCATTTTCTATGAATAAAGTAGAAATATAACGAGGGTGCCGTTTAAAATGTAACAAGTTATGAGTCTTTTCCGGTGAAACAGGAAGTGACCAAAACAGTTTTATATACGTCAATCAATCACTAATGCATATGTGACAACCTCGCCGTGCGACTAAATGGTTATCGTTAAGCCACGACCACCCACGACTATCGAATGCTTTAAAAATGAAATTTAGTATTCGTTTGATTTTTGTGTGCGTCAGTGCATTATTAGTTCTTCCAAATTTTTATAACTTGCCTTCTAAATACTGTGCTATTTTTGCGTTTATTAAAATATTTAAAATACTAAAGTAGTAGTGTTTTTTTTTTAAATTGACGATCCTGTGCGTGTGCAGGTGGTCAAAATTTTACCGAAAATTTGTGTGATTTTCCGATCTTCAATTATTTAATTTTATGCGGTATATGGTCTATTTTTTAATGGAAAATTGAGAAGCAATAACAATTTTCAGAGAGATGAGGTGAACTCAATAATTAATTTTAAAAATACATATGTATTTTGTATTTTAGATGTTTTAGTAATATGAATTAGTTGAACTTAATAATCAGCGTCATGTAATGTGGTAATGTGGTTATCGAAGTAAAAAAAAAAGTAAATGGTTATCGAAGTCAAATTTTGGGATGAGAAAATTAAATTGATTTGTATAAAGTTATACACGTGCCAATTTAAAAAGAAAGTTAACGATATTTGTATTTTGTTTATGCTACTTAATTCTTTTACATGTAGATTTTTGCGAAGAAATATTTCATTTATTTTTGGCAAATGCCAGTAAAATCAAATACTAGTTTTAAATATTAATACAAAGTAATAAAATGTAATACACATATATAATTTGATTTCTAATTTTATTTATATTTTTCTATTACACAGAAAATTAATAAATATGTTTATATTTCATGATTTTAAAATTTGTTGTTACTATAACAAATTAGTTCTTGTAATAATTATTATTTAATAAACCAACGTTGCCACAAAAAATTTAGACTATATTATTTTTAAAACAGGATTTAATATAAATAATTTTGACTTCCAATTTGTTGTTTATATTTGCTACTACTTAAAAAATGTTTATATTAAATGATTTTAAATTTGTGTTAATGGGTATAATAAATTATTACTGTTATTATTTATTAAACCAGTTTTGCTTTTAAAAACATTAAAATAATTTTCCTACATCCAAAATAAAAGTATTATTGAAGTGTAACAACAGAATATTAATAAAAAATGCAAAATATATAGTCATACCACAGGTCATATCCCTAACTAACTATAATACCAAAGAATATTCTTTGCTAATACCAACTAATACAACATAATATAAATAGCTGTTCATAATGTATTTTTGTGTAAATACTAGCCCCTCAATAAAAAAAAATAATGGGTCCTTATCTTTATCTGACTCAAAATCAAAGATGCCGGCTTTTTTCATAACATTGCCGCCGACCGCCGACTGCCGTCGGGTTTCTAGGAAAGAAACCTACGTCGCCGGGCGACAACCAAAATCCAGCGTTTATATTTTACTATAATCGATCCTGACGAATAAAATGAATTTTACAAATGAATGAATTTTATAAAATGAATGGTTTTTTGCTGCCGAATTAAAATATTTCAAGGCAGATGATTTTTATCTGCTCGATGGGAGCTTTTGCCTGAATAGTTTCGAATGTTTTCTTACTAGCTATCGAATTATTCGAATGAATTGCAGCTATCGAATGTTTCGATAGTATTCATTCGATAGTTCCCACTACTAGTTACGACAGAGACAACCTCTATCGGTCGTGTCGCACTCGTTATAACCAAAAACAATAACAAGACATTGTCTGACCCAATGACCTCTAAATAAAGTAGACCCGGCATTTCATTCATAAAAAGAAAAAGATCAGAATCAGACATTCGTTTCTTGTTCTATGCGAGTGGGAACAAGACGGGCTGATCGCAGTCATGAAGGATTCCCGAGAGAATGGCAACGCTGTTCAGAGATCTTGAGAATGTGTGTCAGTGGCGTAGTTATTTTGATTGTAATATATAATTTAATATTATATTCTCGTAAATATGATTTTTGGATACGATATATTGTTGTCCTAGATGGCTCTTCAAATTTTGAAAATGACTACTTCTATACTCCAATCACATCTATACGAAAATAACTAATTGAAATTATGATATGCACATTTCCATAAATCGTGAAAAATGAGAATATTTTAAAACTGTCGTGACAAATTGCAATTTAATATTAGGTATAAAAATATTACTATTTATAACAACAATAATATAAGATCTTTGTTAAACTAAAGAAAATTTCTAAAATATTTACTTATTTCTGAATCAGTTTCTTCGCGGATAATCGGGACCTTGTACTGAATAAATAATTAACTATTCAATAAAACATACCAAAGACGCATTCATCTTTTAAACTATATATTTTTTTTTTTTAGTCTTGTCAAAACAAAATACATTCCTCTATTACAAAAATTATACTATCAAAAAAACGGCGTCAAAATGACAATCGGTGATAATTTCGCAAGCAGATATGTCATGACCCCTACTCTGTTTATTATTTTTAATGATGAACCACGTAGTAGTACGCCTTAAGGTTGTATTTGATTTTTTAAATGGTGTAATATAAATTCGAAAAAAAAAATTTTTTTTTTGGACATCGATTTGTGTTTCTGGAAACGTTCTATCCTTTTATAATTTTTCTATAATCAGTATTAGTTTTTGACAAGTTTTATGTCAATTTTAATAAATGATATCAGAAATAGACCTCGCCAAAATTATATTCGATTGGTATTCCTAGTCTTTTGACGCCGTTTTTTTTTCGGATCATACGGTATTTAGTATGTAATATTCATTATATAAATCTATTTTGATTTTACAATTAAAAAAATCATCTTTAATAACTAAAAACTTAATAATTAACAGGCGATCGAAAAAAAAGGCGTCCAGTTGGCTTAGAAATGAACATCGATGACATTCTATATATATTTTTAAAAACATTTTTTTTTCGATCATATGGTATATCACTATTGAACATTTTTCGTAATTGTGACATCTTTAATTATTTTATATATTTTTTCAAATAAATTAATATTCGCATTTGTATACTTTGGTTTTGATAATATTTAAATATTCATGATCAAGATATTAAATAAAACCAAACGTGACGAAACTAACTTAATGTAATGGTTCATTACTTATAACGGTATTCCAAAACTGTGTGATTTAGATACTAATATTTCCAAAGATTTTTTCACTATTTTATAACGTTTCGGCACCGCACTGATGTAACATAGCCTTACTCACCTTCGAAATCAAACTTCTAGCTTTAAATCGTCTCTATTTTTGCAAATTAAGCCAGTTCGCACCATTGTCTTATTGTTTCTGAATAAAAATCACTAAAAATACTACCAACAAAACAACTAAAAAATATCTGGAAATCACCTCATAAAACATTCCGAAAAACCACCAACACATTGGCAACGCCGTAAAGCATTTTATGGACGAATTCGAACTGGATGTTTTTTTGGCTGCTGCAATTTAAGGAGTAAAGATAGTAAAATGCGTACGTTTTCAGTATCAGCTGGCGTTGCGACGTTGTCGATTGTTTTATGTTAAATTTCTTAAAATCTAAAAAATTATAATTACAGAAAGATTTAAATAACGGCTAATGCTGATTGGGAGTAGTTCGTGATACTAGACTACTTTTAATTATTATCGGTTTAAAGTATTATTCTACGACGTAATCTATATTTGGAATTCCTGGTTTACAATGTGGGTTAGCTATCCCCGTACGTATACGTAGGTAAGATTTCCTTTTAAATGCGGTCGAAGTGGAAATTTGGCATACATGCAATTTTCTAAGGCAATGATGGATTTCGCCAAAATGTAAGTCGCCGGGTCTAATTTATTTCGATGTCATTGGTCTAACCGCATGTTCCAGCTATTTATGAATGAGATGCTCAGTCTATATTTTATTTTAAGTCTATGGTTTAAACAGTGTTTAAAAAACTAGACCAACTATTGTCGACAACATGGGAGAAATTATTGTAGCTGCTTTTCGAAGCTTTTCTACACATATGCCTTTTAAAATGAAAAGATCTTTTTTTTTTTTTTTTTTATTTTATGTAGTTAACAGAAAAGAAAGCATTTTGAGCATTTAGTTATTTTTATTCTAGCTAAATTTTGTCACATAATTCTAGTTTTATTATCTAGTTTTTATTGTGTAATAATTATGTAATAATATTTGTTTTAAACGTGTATCTTTTGATTACCGTTGAGTATTTTACTCTACAATCTTAATTTTTTTTTTATTAATAAAAAAAAAAAAAAAAAAAAAAAAAAATAAGATTTTTTTAAATAATAAAAGAATGCTAACTAACGCAAAATCATAAAAAATTAAAAAAAAATTTAAAAAATCTTTACCCTTCTTTTACTGAGGACAAAAAAGAATCATCCCTCCCTCTTTTATCTTATTCGCGCTGAAGGGGTAGACACCTTATAATATTTTGAAGATATATAAATTTCCCACTCATTTGAAACACCGAAATAATATTACTGGTGTTTTTGTCCCACCTTGTATAACTTTTCAGGTCGAATTTGAATTTGGTTTAACATAAAATGGTTACTTGTTTATTATTTTAAATTATCAAGTCCTAAATAGCACACGCGCTCACACCTAAAATTTTAGGTAGCTGTTATCGAAATTTAATAAATTTATTCTTCCATATTTCAGAAAGTAAATCATGTCAAATTATATTAGATCTCTATAAGGATATTATGTGCTTCTTTAATAAAACTCACCTTTATTTTTTCCTAGAATCCGAAAATCAATTAATATATAGGGTGTTCCATTAGAAAAAACACAACTTTGATTTGTAACTTTTATTGGGGACACCCTGTATAATTCTGTATATTTTTATAAAATGCTCTCAGTTAACCTACATATGCTGCCAAAATTTTATTTCCATGTAAACTACGTATGCGTATGAGAGGCGCCACCCTGTATATTAATCTATGAAACCAACCAGCTTTTAATAGCTTACTTATTTCGTTTTACTAAATTAGAAATTAAATAATAAAGTATTCGATTATTTCTTCGTAGTTTAAGTCGCTGGCAATACGTCTTAAAAATAATTTATTTATCATAAAATGTGTTTAATATAAAATACTAAAATTATAATGTGGTACTTCCGCAAAGTAAAACAGGTAAATCTTTGAGTTAATCAGTTCCTTCAACTTAAAAAACTCTAAAATTAGTATATAAAAATGCAGGAAAAACAAAAACACCTAATTCTATTTTAAAATTTAAAAGTATGCTGGTTTGAAGCGCTGCTAAAAATTGTGTCAATAACTTTTGGAAACTTCCGCTATTATACGGTGAATTCTAACAAAAGTTTTATTAAAAAATTGAGGAAAATGGTAAAGCTGAAAAGATTTTTTATTTATCCTCTTTCCTCGTTTCTAGTTTTTCAGTTTTTCTATCCCATTCATATTCTATAAATATTCTTTAAAAAATACAAGTTTAGATATTTCCATATCTACGTTAATTTTAATGAGAAACCAATATTATTTTGGCGAATATGAAAAACAACATAATCTATTTCCAATTCCAAAATTATTTTTGATTAACGTCAACAAGTAAGCTGATTTCGTCACATATTTAACATTGACGGCCATTTTAAAAATAGATTTGAATTAAGAATGAGGTGTCCCATATATACGTAGAGTTCGATATTTGTTTAAAGTTTTTTTTTACGGAAAATCGATAGAATAGATCCAAATAAACTAGTAGAACTGAAAATTCCTATGTTAAAACTTGGTAACACGCGTTAGCCGTGATCCAAGCGGTGACTGGCAGAACTAAAGGTTCGCGCCATATTTTTAAATGGACTTTTTACTAGCAGGTTTTTTACTTATATTTAATACCTAATTGAAACCCGAAACCTTGTTTTTCATTAGTTAGACAAATTAATGTACATGTTTCGTGTAGAAGTTCGTGTTCATAGCTGTATAATCAGTTAGAAATTTATTTTCTAATTTAATTATTGAAAATGTGTATCAAAAAATATAGGTTATGTTACGTGCTCGTAATAAATTTTGATAATAAAACGCATATCAAAGTATAATGAACTATATATCTTCCAATAAAAAATTGTTAGAAGCAGAGCTGCAACAAGTCACTTTTAAAAAGTCTTAAGTTTTAAGACTCAATAGGTCATTTCTAAAATCAAAATAATTTGTGTATAAGTCAAATTCAACATAAAGTTCAAATGATTTAAGTATTAAGTCTTTGACTTAAATTATTTTATTCTAAGTCAAGTCATTTTTATAAAGACTTAAATTAATATAACGATATTTATATAATAAAATTATATAAGAGTTTCTTGCCTTGAACTGCTAATATAGAAATTATTTCCACGCTGCGTTCGACATAATGTGGATCAACCTGCTCTCACTACCGGTTTCGGGGCCCTACCCCATCATCAGGTGAGCTTGGGTCGTTTCTTGCAATGCGGGACTTAATATCTTACCGCTACTTTACAACAAGTCGTGTTTATATACTCTGCGCTGTGCTCGACATATTGTGAAAACGACCCAAGCTCACCTGATGATGGGGTAGGGCCCCGAAACCGGTAGTGAGAGCAGGTTGATCCACATTATGTCGAACACAGCGTGGAATTAATTTCTATATTAGCAGTTCAAGGCAAGAATCTCTTATATAATTTTATATAATATATATATATATATATATATATATATATATATATATATATATATATATATATATATATATATATATATATATATATATATATATAATATATATATATATATATATATATATATATATATATATATATATATATATATATATATATATATATATATATATATATATATATATATATATTTTTTTGTTTCGTTTCTTTTGACCTGTATACTATATATTTTTTTTTGTTTTCACTCTTGGCTTTAGGTCGTTGGGGTTGCAAAGATGTTTCTAGATTTTGTTCATTATTTTTTTTTATTTTGTGACGACGTTTCGACAGTATATGTCTTTTTCAAGCCTCTTGAACGTAGATTCTTACAGAGTTAAAATTTGTTAAACTGGACAACGCAATAACACATATTAACTATTGTTTTTAATTGTTTTTGGACATTACACTTTACTATAGAGCACGTACGTATTTCCTTGCAGATCGCTCTGTATAAAACACATTTATCGTTTCAATACCCGAAGTAGACATCGGTATATATATATATATATATATATATATATATATATATATATATATATATATATATATATATATATATATATATATATATATATATATATATATATATATATATATATATATATATATATAGCATATATATATATATACATAGGTGTTTTCAAATGCACGAAAAACTTCAGGGGTGATTCCTTGTTCAAAATAAAGGGTAGTTTGCTTTATAAACGTTGGGTCAAAGTCAGCCATTAGGGAGATATCGCGGTACACCAAAGATGGCGGAAAAATAATGTTTTTATTCTTTATCTTGAAAAAAGGAAAACGATGGGCTAATGAGTTTTTATGGAAGCATTACTGTTATGAAAACATATTTCTGGTAATTTTTTCACTTTTTTAAATGAGTGGAAGGTGTTGAAATAAACTACCCCTATCATTCTTGTTAACGAAATTAAAAAAAAACTTATCAAACACATGCAAAAAAAATTAATTTGGATAGTTTAGT
The DNA here is from genome assembly GCF_002938485.1 of Sitophilus oryzae. Lineage (NCBI taxonomy): Eukaryota > Metazoa > Arthropoda > Insecta > Coleoptera > Curculionidae > Sitophilus > Sitophilus oryzae. The sequence continues at coordinate 203,528 of NW_022145842.1, forward strand.
TTGTTTAGAAACTTTTTTATCTCTTGTGTTTTTGATAAAACTCACCGATTTGAAATTAAAAATAAAATGTAAAAGCATTACATATCAGGACAAAAAACATTTTTAGATAAAGAATCTAGTGGGCTGCTCTAATTTTTTAGGAAAAAATCTAGTCGGCCGCTGTCACTTTTAAGGATGTTTCTAATATTATTTTATTGACATTACTCTACTGCAATACGTTATTATCTAGATTCTTATTCTTATCGTTATTATCACTAGATTCTTTATCTAAAAATGTTTTTGATCCTGATATGTAATGCTTTACATGTTATTTTTTTTCGTTTTGGTTTGGTTGACAAGAATGATAAGGGTAGTTTATTTCAACCCCTTCCACTCATTTTAAAAAAGTGAAAAAATTACCAGAAAGTGTGTTTTCGTAGCAGTAATGCTCCCATAAAATTTCATTAGACTATCTCTTTTCGTTTTCAAGATAAAAAATAAAAACATTATTTTTCCGCCATCTTTGTACCGCGATATCTCCCTAATGGTTGACTTTTGACCCAACGTTTATGAAGCAAACTACCCTTTATTTTGAACAAGGAATCGCCCCCTGAAATTTTTCGCATTTGTTTTGAAACACCCTGTATATATATATACAGGGTCATAAAAAGCGTCATATGAAATAATACTGCGCGTATCTGCGAAACCGTTAAGAATTTTGAAATACTCTAAATACAAAAAATGTTCATTTTTTAACTCTCCATCTAATAAAAAAATAATATACAGGGTGTTCCATTTAAAAAAAACAAAGAAAAATTATTTTATATTTTAGAAAGTTTGGCGTAGAATATTGAACATCCTGTAGGATTTACGATTACCATATTTATAGCAAAGTAAGAATAGACCATCTAAAGTAAATACCTAATATAGTTTTGATTTCAGAACAGTTCTTGTATTTTTAATAATTTTTTTAAGAAGGGCTGAAAAATATATATTTTTGATTTATTTTTTAATATCTCTGAAACTATCGAAATATATTTATTTATATCTTAGGTGTATGTAAAGTGATCTGAAAGGAATCCAAAAATGCAATAATATACAGGGTGTTCCATTTTAAAAAAATCATCCAGATCCACTCACACTTTTTTGAACCACCCTATAGAGGTTAAAATATTTTCCTGAAATACATCCTGGTACATACTTTAGCAAAATTCTCAAGTATTTTATTCTATGAGCTACAGGTGCCCGACGCACTATTGCCGGACCCTGTATACGTGCATTAGTATCTTATTAGCATCCATATGAAATACAGGCACCCAAGCCTCCACCATATCCATTACATTTTCTTATTCATATTTGGTATTTACTTTTTTACTTATTTTTATCTGGAGAATATGCTGCCGAAGTTTCCGGAATAACAGTTCGGACCACCCTGTATAAGAATCTGACTTAAGCCTTTTATAAAACACATAAATGTTTCAATGACTTTCTTTTACAAGAAAACTTAAATCTTTTTAATGACTTAAGTATTTTTTAAAAAAACTTAAATGTTTTTCTATTTCGAAATAAATATTTAAAAAATCACAAATAATTTTCAAAAAGACTTAAATCTTAATTCTTAAATCAGCTTTTGAAAAATTACTTAAAATCAAATGACTTAAGTCATTAAAATATTTAAATAAAGAAAAGACTTAAATTTTCTCTGAGCTTGCAGCTCTGGTTAGAAGGGTGCCCAATATACAGGGTCCGCCAATAGTGCGTCGGGCATCTGTAGCTCCTAGAATACAAAACTTGTGAACTTTGTTTAAGTGCAAACCTAAAGTATATACTAGGGTATATTTCAGAAAAATATTTTAACTTCTACAGGGTGGCTCAATAAAGAGTGATTGAACCCGGATGGTTTTTTTAAAAGGGACGTCCTGTATATTTTGCAGTTTTGGCTTTCTTTCTGATCACTTTACATAATTCTAAGATATGAGTAAATATATTTCAATAGTTTCAGAGATATTAATAAATAAATAAAAAATATATTTTTTCAGCCTTGAAAAATTATTAAAAATACAAGAACTGTCCTGAAATCAAAACTATATTAGGTATATACTTTAGATGGTCTGTACTATGTCTGTACTTACTTTTCTATAAATATCGGAATCTTAAATCATACAGGGTGTTCAAAATTCTACGCCAAACTTTCTAAAATATAAAATAATTTTTATTCAATTTTTTAAATGGAACATCCTGTATATTATTTTTTCAATGGATGGAGAATTAAAAAATGAGCATTTTTTATATTTAGACCCTATATATTTCAACATTTTTTCGATTTCGCAGATATTAGCAGTTTTATATTTCATATGGCATTTTCCACAGTAATTTTTTTTTCACAGCTACCCAATGATTTTTCTCTCGTATTTTACCGTTGAAAGAGTCATATGAAACAATACAACGAGTAAATTTTATTTGAGTAGTTTTTTTTATTTTAATTTACTACCTATGTTGGCCATTTATCAAGAAATTATTGTTTTTAACTAAAAACTAAAAAAAATCTATTTTTTTTTAAAATTCCTAATTTTTTTTCCCGAAAAAAAATCATAATCGTGTTTCTGAGGTCGAAATATATTACCCCTAAAAATATTTGTACTTATTTAAGACTTACCCTGTATAATTACTTACTTTTAAATATTTTAATATTATTTGTAACGTTTGATATTGTTTAATTTGTGACGCCTGAAAAAAAAATGCATGTTCTATTCGGAATAAAAATGACTTTTAGTGCCTCGAGTGCCTCGTCTGTATTGTTATCGGTACGTCAAACGTACATCCTCGACAAAAAAAGTATCATTCTTACTCCTAATAAAACAAAATACCATTATATGACAATGAACCAAGTGCAAAAAAACTATAATTTTAATTAGATATTTGAAAAGGTCTTATAAATAGGAATGACACTATTCCCGAATTGCTTGGGTGTGATTTTGACGATTTTCTTGATTATCTGCCACCGTGCGGCCTACGTCTCCCCGCCGAATTCCCAGTACGTTCACGTCGTGAATTCCCGAAAAATTAGAACGAACGAACGAACGTAGCGTCCAAACGGTCCAGACCGATAACTCCGATATCTAAAATAAGAAACGCGGACCTTCAAAATAGGTGTTAAACGTCCAATTCGAATATCGCGGCCGTACATCGCAACAACCTCACTCGTTTGCAGCTTTAGTTTAAGCGCATCCGTCCCGTATACTTGATTTTTCGTAATGAAGTGTTTTTTACACCGTGTTCACGTTAAAACAGCAGCCATTAAATAGAAAATCTAGGATTTATACAGGAAGTGGAATTTTAGAACAAATAATAAAGGTTAGAATTATTTTTGTGTGTACTCGCTGTTTAATCGCTTTTAGATTGATTGCATTGATTTGTTTCTTTGTTTTGCTTTATTACTTTTCTTTTTGTACGGGTTTTAATTCGGTCTCGTTCAGTTCGAACGCAAAAAGAGCAGAAAAGTTTGCCTTTAACGGGTCTGCGAATTGGAGATTTTTGTGTTTATGAAAAAACTCGTTTTGTTGGCAAACCAATGAAAATCCATTAAAAGAACTTGAAATACGCGATTGCCGTTTTTCAGACTTATATTCAAACTAGAAAAAAGTAATGAGAAAAAGTGAAGTTCATGCGAATTGCATTTTCCAACATGAAAATTTTAGTTAAATAATTTGCCGATATTAAAGTTCAAAATAAAAACACTAAACGTGTATGTACATAGAAACTAAAAGAATTTCGGCCCTCCATTGTCTTTATTTATTTTACTTACACAACGTTTTGGGCCAGAAGTACTTATCACTGGCCGTTATCAAGTGTGAATTGCAATATCGCAGCCGAACATCGCAACAACCATTCGTTTGCAGCATTAGTTTAAGCACAGCCGTCCCGTACTTGATTTTTCGTAACGAAGTGTTTTTATACCGTGTTCATAATATAACAGTAGCCATTAAATAGGAAATCTAGGATTTATACAGGAAGTGGAATTTTAGAACAAATAATAAAGGTTAGAATTGTTTTTGTGTGTACTCGCTGTTTAATCGCTTTTAGATTGATTGCATTGATTTGTTTCTTTGTTTTACTTTATTACTTTTCTTTTTGTACGGGTTTTAATTCGGTCTCGTTCAGTTCGAACGCAAAAAGAGCAGAAAAATTTGCGTTCAACGAGTCTGCGAATTGGAGATTTTTGTGTTTATGAAAAAACTCGTTTTGTTGGCAAACCAATAAAAATCCATTAAAAGAACTTGAAATACGCGATTGCCGTTTTCAGACTTATATTCAAAGTAGAAAAAAGTAATGAGAAAAAGTGAAGTTCACGCGAATTGCATTTTCAAACATGAAAATTTTAGTTAAATAATTTGCCGATATTAAAGTTCAAAATAAAAACACGTAACGTGTATGTACAATTATTATAGAAACTAAAAAGAACTTCGGACCTTCATTGTCTCCATATTTATTTTACTTACACAACGTTTTGGGCCAGAAGTACTTATCACTGGCCGTTATCAAGTGTGAATTGCAATGTCACAGCCGAACATCGCAACAACCATTCGTTTGCAGCATTAGTTTAAGCACAGCCGTCTCGTACTTGATTTTTCGTAACGAAGTGTTTTTATACCATGTTCATAATATAACAGTAACCATTAAATAGAAAATCTAGGATTTATAGAGGAAGTGGAATTTTAGAACAAATAATAAAGGTTAGAATTGTTTTTGTGTGTACTCGCTGTTTAATCGCTTTCAGATTGATTGCATTGATTTCTTTCTTTGTTTTACTTTATTACTTTTCTTTTTGTACGGGTTTTAATTCGGTCTCGTTCAGTTCGAACGCAAAAAGAGCAGAAAAGTTTGCGTTCAACGGGTCTGCGAATTGGAGATTTTTGTGTTTATGAAAAAACTCGTTTTGTTGGCAAACCAATGAAAATCCATTAAAAGAACTTGAAATACGCGATTGCCGTTTTTCAGACTTATATTCAAACTAGAAAAAAGTAATGAGAAAAAGTGAAGTTCATGCGAATTGCATTTTCCAACATAAAAATTTTAGTTAAATAATTTGCCGATATTAAAGTTCAAAATAAAAACACTAAACGGGTATGTACAATTATTATAGAAACTAAAAGAATTTCGGACCTCCATTGTCTTTATTTATTTTACTTACACAACGTTTAGGGTCAGAAGTACTTATCACTGGCCGTTATCAAGTGTGAATTGCAATATCGCAGCCGAACATCGCAACAACCATTCGTTTGCAGCATTAGTTTAAGCACAGCCGTCCCGTACTTGATTTTTCGTAATGAAGTGTTTTTATACCGTGTTCATAATATAACAGTAGCCATTAAATAGAAAATCTAGGATTTATAGAAATTTTAAAACATTTTCCGATGCACGTCATCAATCACATCGAAATTGACACTAAAGCCTATAAATCTGAGTTAATGAAATTTTAACAAAAATGTTTAAATTTGTTGACTAAATTAAAATACCAAGCAGCTCTTCATTATACTTTATAGAGCAAATGATTGTAACAGATATTTTATTTAGATTAAAGCTGCAAAAATTAGTTTAAACCAATTTTTATTATCGCCTTGTTGGTCACATTGCGCCATGTTTAGCAATGTTGTAGTGTCAGTCATTATTTTGTATAATATCGTGTTGTTGAATTTTTGGGAGTAATTCTCGTTTTTTGCCGTTTTTCAAAGTTTTTTTTCTTAAATTGTACTTCTAAGCACAAAAAGTTATTTTAAGAACTAAATTTTCGAGATTTTTTACTGCATTTTTTGAAATTGTGGATTGAAAATATGCCGAAGCCTTTAAACAGTCCAAGCAAAGCGCTTGTAGCTTCCCTGATAAAATATTTTGACCGCGAAAGTGACAATAAAGGTCCTTTAATTACCCTTAGATGCAGTCAGAGAAGTAAGATTGATTGGTAAGCATATTATACCACTTTCAAGTTATTTCTACTTATTTCAATTTGTAGCGGGTATCTGCTGTTTTAAAAAAATTATATAAAAATTATATACTAAATAATATTGTTTGTCACTTTTAAATTAAGATTCATCTCTCTCATAAATTCATCACAATCTGGCAGCGCTGTCGCCATCGCTTGTCACTCAAAGTTAATGACGTGCATCGGAAAATGTTTTAAACTTTCTATATACAGGAAGAGGCATTTAGAAAAAATAATAGAGGATAGCATAGTTTGTGTGTGTACTGGCTGTTTAATCGCTTTTAGATTGATTGAACTGATTTCTTTTTGTTTTACATTATTACTTTTCTTTTTGTACTGGTTTTAATTCGGTTTTATTCAGTTCGAACGCTAAAAGAGCAGAAAAGTTTGCATTCAACGGGTCCGCGAATTCGAGATTTTTCGTATTTATCAAAAAACTAGTTTTGTTTGCAAGCCAATGAAAATCCATTAAAAGAACTTGAAATACGCAAATGCCGTCATTCAGATTTATATTCAAGCTCGAAAAAAGCAATGAGGAAAAGTGAAGTTCGTTCGAAATGTATTTCATAATATGAAAATTTTAGTTTAAAAATGTTTCGTTGTTAAAGTTCAAAATAACAAACATGTGTATACAGGGTGCTACAAATTCGAGGTACGAGCATTGGTATCTCGGAACCCGTAATAGATACGAAGATGGTTAAATTGGGGCAAAGTTACGCCTTGGGCTGTTCACCAAGATGCCATTAAAAAAGTTTTAAAAATTTCAAGGATTGCTGAGTTTTTTGGAAAAAATGGTTTTTTTTGAAAATCAATTTTATTTTTTCCTGTCGTTACTTTTTAGAAAATCAAAAAACTAATTACACATTCTCATAGCCACTTTATTAGGGCTATCTGATAGTATTTTTAGATTTTCAAATTAGCTGATAATTTGTGAGATACAAAGGCCAACTTAATTTTTTTAAATACGGACCTGCATTTTTTATTTCAGATTTTGAAAGAACTCAGTCTCCTGAGTACAATGATATGCCACACATTATACTTTTTTTTTGTTTTGGGTACCTTAACAGCAACAAAACTATTTAATTATTAATAATATATAATATAATCTGATTATATTCATTGTAACAGTATTGATCAGTGCTAATTAACATTGAATAAGGAAAATTGAGCCAATTGAAAAATTCAAATAAATAATATCCAGATCAGCAATTTAAAGATATTATTTTTAACTTTTCTTATTGTGAATTTGAAATTCTCAGGGTACGAACTAATAATTTGCATAATATTAATCGTAGTTATTATGAATAAATTAACTTCTACAAACTAGTTTCTAATGCTTTACATAGTCTACATGTTCGAAAGAGTTACCACCCTCCCTATTGCACAAATTTATTTTTCGTTCAATTTTATTTATAGCTTTTGAATAGATCTTCTTCTTATACTTTCGAATGCATTTTGTACTCTTTATTGTAACTGCCGAGATGTATTGATTTCACTTTTTTGTAAAACTTGGACCTGTCGAATTACTTGACGTCGTCAGACGGTCCAGGAACCTCGCTGGCCATTATACTGCTCTACCATTTCCAATCCATCTTCCGGGGAAATGATTTGATTGTTTATATTACATTTTATTTATATTATTTTTTATTATTTTATTGCATTTAATTTTCCGTATTCAACCCTCCACGTTTAAGTTTGAAAGCTTATTGTAACGATATACAATATTGTAACGATGAATATATTAAATATTAAAAAAAAACGGAGCCGGACTTGAAATTAGTTTAAATAAATCGTGTCCAAATTTGGGTCTGCCAGGGAGGCTATAGCTGCTTGCAAGTCCCTGGCGATGGAAAATCCAGAGATTATTGTGCAGGGAAGTACGAAGAGAGATGGTTTGGTAGTTATGGACCCGATGACTCCACTATAGTACGGCTGTCTCAGGACTCAGATGCGGTAAATGGACGTTACGTGTTGGCCAGGTTGAGGGACCCCTCCATTTTGAAATCTCTTAGGCTATTCCTTGCCTATCTTCACGACCAACCATCCAGTGTATGTTTTGAAGGACACACTAGTACCAGCATCAAATTGATGCTTGCATCAGAAGGGCTACCTAGTGACCTGGAGTCCTTGCGTAAGTTGTACTACCGCTTCCACAACGCCTATGGTATTGGTTCAACTGAAGTTGATGCAGATCTTTCAGCTTTCAGGTCATTCTTTTCTGCGGAGAGCCTTCTACGACTTCAAAAAATTAGGGAAAGTCATGGCAAATATTATTCCAGTGGTTCCCCAAATAAGAGTAAAAATTTTTAGTTGAATTGACGCGAACAGAGGATCAAGCACCCTCTGAAGAATTAAGCGATAGCAAGCTTGGTCTATTCCTTATTAATATTCAGTCCTTAAGACATAAAACAGATGAATTATATCTTTTACTAGAAGAACTTGAATTTCCAGATATCATTGCCATAACTGAGCACTGGTTGAATTTTGATGAGCCTGTGTTTATTAAAAATTATACCACAGTAGCCAGATTTGATAGAACAAATTTTTCTCATGGAGGTACTATGATAATGTCTTTAAACAACGACTTTTCCGAGGTAACTAGGTACAATGATTTGTTATCTGAAAAAGTATTCGAATTTTCCATTGTCCACCATAATGCTTATGACCTTTACATTATTTGTATTTATAGAACACCTGACTCTGACGTGCAATTGTTCTGTCATAATCTACTAATCTTGCTTGAGTATCTGCCCTTGAAAAGCAAACTAATTTTGTGTGGTGATCTTAATATTGACTTTCTTGGTGTATGTGCTGCTCAGGAGTTGCTTCGGTCCATTTTTGATTCTTTTGGAATGGCCATGCATGTAGGCTCACCTACCAGAATATCCAATACCAGTTCTAGTACTATAGACTATGTTGTATCATCTTTTGATCCTAACTCCATCGCCTGCAACGTCTTTAGCTCGGGTCTCTCTGATCATGAAGCAGTTTTAACTGAATTTTCGATAAAGTCCAAAATCAAAAATGCCCCTCGTAAATTATGTCGTATTTTTTCAGAAAAGAATGCTCAAAAATTCAGCCACTTATGTAAAACAACCAACTGGGATACTAGCTCTTATGATGTCGACACCGAATTTTCTTCGTCTAGCAATATCTCTACCTCGCCTGAGAACCTTAACGATTACTTTGTAAATGTAGCGAAAAACTTAACTAATACCATATGTCCTCCTCATGATCCACTTTCTTATCTCTCTAATGATAATGTAAACTTACACGGTTTCTTTTTTTCGCCCGTAGTTCTTGAAGAGCTTCGCAGTACAATTAATACCATCAAAAATAAATCCTCTTCTGGGACCGACGGGCTAACTTTAAAAATGTTTTCGAATCTGCCAGAAAGCACTCTAAATCACCTAACAACTTTAATAAACATGTCGTTCCAAAATGGTATTTTTCCAAAATGTCTTAAGACGGCAATAATCATTCCTCTGCACAAAGGAGGAGACAAAGATGAAGCTTCTAACTATCGCCCAATTGCACTCCTTCCAACGCTATCTAAGATCATAGAAAGGTTGGTTAAAAGAAGGCTGGTATCTTTTCTGTTTAAGTACGAAATACTTACTGAATATCAATTTGGATTTCTAAGCAACAAGTCCACAAATGACGCTATGTTTTCCCTCCTTAATAAAGTTTACTCCAGCCTAAACAACCATCATTCTACAGCAACAATTTTCTGTGATTTTTCTAAGGCGTTCGATTGTTAATCATAAGATCTTAATTAATAAACTGCAGCACTATGGGTTCAGGGGATCATCTCTCGGATAGTTTAAGTCGTATCTGAGCAACAGAAGTCAACTTGTGAGGGTGGATACCACGTTGTCTTCTAGAAAGCCAATAGAATGTGGAGTACCACAAGGCTCAGTACTAGGCCCTGTTTTGTTTCTTCTTTTTATTAACGACATTGCTAACATAAACATCAGTGGCAAAATATGTCTTTTTGCGGACGACACTAGCTTCACTTGGAGCAACAAGGACATCACGGCATTCATAGGATTATATCAAATGACTTAATCACCATTAAATCTTGGTGCGATTCGAACCTCCTGACTCTCAACATTTCTAAAACTAAAGCTTTGTCGTATAAAAACTCGTTGCAGCCTTTTGTACTTAACAACACCACCATTGACGTCGTCAAATCTGTAAAGTTCTTGGGGCTTGTTGTGGACAATTCTCTGAAATGGGACATACATATCGAAGCTTTGTCAAAAAATTGAGCTCTGCCTGTTTTGCATTAAGGTACTGTTTCTAAGGAGCTTAACTTGTCAGTGGCTAGAACTGTTTATTATGCATTTTTTGAGTCGCACCTCAGGTATGCCCTTCCATTCTGGGGTACGTGTTGTGCGACTCAATTTGACCGCATTTTCAAGCTCCAGAAGAGAGCTGTTCGGTATTCACTGGGACTAAACAGCAGAACTCATTGCCGGGACATTTTTAAAGAATTAAAAATATTGACTCTTCCTTCCTTATTTATATTTGAATCCGTTTGCCTAATACGTAAACATGTATCAGCTTCTCAAGAAAGGCCATCTCACACTTATCCACTCAGGAACGCGGAGCAAGATCTTTATCTACCTACCCCACGCTCAGAGTTAGTTAAAAGTTACAATATTAAACAAATCGAAAAAAATGCACAATCACCTGCCATTTGAAATCAAATCCATAACATCATTTTTTTCATTTCGCAAAGCATTGAACTCTTATTTACTAGACAAGGCTCTCTACGCCGTAAATGAATTAGATTTTGAAAATCGTATTTGATCTTGTAAACACTGGTCTAATGTTTGCTATTGCTATATTTACTAATGACATCGAAATGAATTTATTTAGAGGTCATTGATATTTTACTATAAACTAGCTAAATATTTTTGAATGTTATTTTTATTTTTTTTGTTCTTTGACATTGTAAACATTTATAAATGTTTATTTTAACAATAAGACTGACAATATTATTTATATAATGTTTTGTATTATCTTTTGTTTGTTTGTTTGTGTACCTTGTTTTTTTTCTACTTTGTTTGTTAGTTTACCTTTGTCAACAAATTGAAAATTTTTTTGACAATAAAGGCATTTATATTTATTTATTTATTTATTTCCAAAACAAAAAAAAATTAAGTGTGGCATACCATTGTACTCAGGAGAGCGAGTTCTTTCAAAATCTGAAATAAAAAATGCAGGTCCGTATTTAAAAAAATTAAGTTGGCCTCTGTATCTCACAAATTATCAGCCGATTTGAAAATCTAAAAATACTTTCAGATAGCCCTCATAAAGTGGCTATGAGAATGTGCAATTAGTTTTTTGATTTTCTAAAAAGTTTATACAGGAAAAAATAAAATTGATTTTCAAAAATATCCGTTTTTTTCTAAAAAACTCAGCAATCCTTGAAATTTTCAAAACTTTTTTGATGGCATCTTGGTGAACATCCCAAAGCGCAACTTTGCCCCAATTTAACCATGTTCGTATCTATTACGGTTACAGAGTTACCAATGCTCGTACCTCGAATTTGTAGCACCTTGTATACAATTTATTATAGACAGTAAAAGAGTTTCGGGCCTCCATTGTCTTTACTTATTTTACTTACACAACGTTTCGGGCAGAAGTATCACTGACCGTTATCAAGTGTGAACTGCAATATCGTAGCCGTACATCGCAACCACCATTCGTTTGCAGATTTCATTTAAGCACATCCGTCCAGTCTTGATTTTTCGTAACGAAGTGTTTTTACACCGTGCTCACATTACAACAGTAGCCATTAAAGTGAAAACCTAGGATTGATACAGGAAGTGCCATTTTACAATATATAAATAATGGGTAGCATAGTTGTATCTGTACTCTCTGTTTAATCGCTTTTAGATTCATTGCATTGATATATTTTTGTTTCGCTTTATTACTTTTCTTTTTGTACGGTTTTGAATTCGGTTTCGTCAAAAAGAGCAGAAAAGTTTGCCTTCAACGTGTCTGCGAATTGGAAATTTTTATGTTTATCAAACTCGTTTTGTGGACAAACCAATGAAAATCCATGAAAAGAACTTGAAATACGCGAATGCCGTTATTCAGACTTATATTCAAACTCGAAAAAAGTAATCAGAAAATATGAAACTCGAACTATATTTTGTAACATAGAAATTTTACTTTACAAAATCTATTGTTATTAAATTATAATAACAAACAATGATTGTGTATGTACAATTTAATATTAAAACTAAATTAATTGCGGACCTTCATTGTCTTTATTTACTTTACTTATATAACGTTTTGGCCAGGAATATCACTGATCGTTGTCCGTAGTGTGAACTGCAATATCGTAACAACCATTGGTTTGCAGCTTTAGTTTAAAGGTCCATTTCACTAGTCCGAAAAAGTAGCAAAATAAGCGTTCGGTATTTAACGTTTTATGTAAAACTGGGTAGGTACTTTTACACAAATAAAGAAAAATTAAAGATAAAGAATTATACTATATCCGTATTGTAGCACATTTTTAGACAACTTCTTTATTTTTAAGATTTTGATGGACAATCATCAACAATATATTCCTTATGTTTGGACTAAGTTTTCTCGAAAATTAAGACACAATTTAACATTCCGTTACAATACGGAAATAGATTGAAGTTTTAGGATTACAGTGATATATACTTTATATGGTTTTGTAACAAATTGCTCGCTATTTTATGGGAAATGCTGAAGCTCTGCAAACCTTAATCAAGCCTTAATCAAAACACGTGTATTTCGAATTTTGGGTGTGACTTAACACGACAGGATCGGGCTAAGCCTTAGGCAGATTTCTGAAATATAACATATATTTCCTTCGGCCACACACCCGCTTTACCCCACCCCTGAGAGCAACCCGAAAGTACAGCGTAACAGCACAGATTAGGTATACTATAAGTATACAGATAAAAATCTTATCCCTGATTCGTGGTACGAAAATTGTTTTTTTATGACGATGTGCAAACGAGTAAAATTTCCTGTGCGCAAAAATAAACTCGCGTAAAATAACAATAAACAGCGTAATAGAGAGATATCGCTAAACCGAATAGCGTGCATGGACGTTAATAAGGCCAGGTGTTATTTCCTTTACGTGATGTGGTATAAACTCTCTTCATTTATAGTTATCGGATCGGAAAGGATTCTGTTCGCGTCGCGTCCGCTATTTAAACTTAACCTTACTTTGAATTTAAAACTTTGAAATTGTTTTGTTTACTAGGTATTCTAAAACTAAAGGACTAAAGTGCTTATTTCCAGTGCTTTATTGTTCAAAGTCTGCCAGTGGGTTTTAGGGCAACAAGCAACAAATTCTCTTAGAAGGGCTAAGTCGTCATCTGCTGTAAACCTAAGCCTCTTTATAGGTTCTTTAATATTGGAAGAGGTGAAATCCATATTTTGGGCCATATTTATTTAATTAAAACTAATCCCCGCTACTTAAATATCAAATTACCTAATAAAACCGAAGTAATAATTCAAAACAATTCAAACATAACCTAAAATAAAACATCTCGCCGGCCGGCCCCGGTTGTCAAATACCCGCACATGCCCATTTAAGCAATTTTTACACGTTATTTAGAAATATCGCTTGGCGTATTTGATCCGCAAATTACGTCAGACAGTAACGTTATTATCAGCGCAAACTAGTAACCTAACTAGTACCCGATTTCGAAAATTGGAACCACGAAAAACAATAAAGAAAAAACAAAGTTTATAATCTGTATAATCTGTGGTAACAGACTGTGTTAAGCTCATCCGTCTCGTACTTGGTTTTTTGTAATGAAGTGTTTTTTACACTGTGTTCACATTGCAAAAGTAGCCATTAAATAGAAAATCTAGGATTTATAGAAGAAGTGGAATTTTAGAACAAATAATAAAGGTTAGAATAGTTTGTGTGTATACTCGTTGTTTAATCACTTTTAGATTGATTGCATTGATTTCTTTTTGTTTTACTTTATTACTTTTCTTTTTACGGGTTTTAATTCGGTTTCGTTCAATTCAAACGGAAAAAAAGCTGAAAAGTTTGCCTTTAACGGATCTGCGTATTCGATATTTTTCGTATTTATGAAAAAACTCGTTTTGTTGGCAAACCAATGAAAATCCATTAAATGAACTTGAAATACGCGAATGCCATTTTTCAGATTTATATTCAAACTAGAAAAAAGTAATGAGAAAATGTGAAGTTCGTTACTTTGTAGCATAAAATTTTAGTTTAAAAACTTAATATAAGCACGTTATAAATGTTCATAATAACAAACATTGTATGTGTATGGACAATTTAATATAAGTCATAATTTTTGTATTTACTTCGGTCATCAAGTTTTCCATAAATATTAGTAAATCACAATACTTCGTTTCTTCTAGTGACGATATTGAAAATTGAATATAACACAATCATTTGTTATATACCGGGTTAGCTAAAAGTCTGGACCCGGCAAATATCTCAAAGGCCGATAATGCTAGCTTTTTAAAATTTTAGACATAGGGTACCTATATTGATAATGGCAAATACAAATATCATACTAGATAATACAAACTTTTGTTTTTTTAAATACAATGGAAGATATCAATTTTATTTCATTTTTAGATACTACGTAGTATTCTTCTCTGGTTTTCTAACATCTATCTAACTTTAGCCGTTGTAGAGTAAATAAAGAATTAAAAAAACTTGAACTTAAGCACATCCGTTCCAAATCCTCAAAATTGTGACTGATAAGAAAAGAAGTAAACTGAAATCACAGATTAATAAATGAAGAAGAATTTAACTAAGTAATATTTAATAGAGAAAATGCGTTATAAATGACAAGATAACTTGGATCTTTTGATCCATGCCACTCTATACAATTTCAAGATTTTTAATCAAGTATGCTTTATATGGTGCGCAGCGAAACAATTTTTAGAGGCTGGAAACAAAAACTAAAATTATCCAAGAATTTTTAATGTTTAAAAAAAACATAATTATTTTAATAAGTGCCAAAGTCAAAGCCGCTTATCTTTAAACTTCCGATGATTTTTTGTAAACGTATTTATTAGTAAAGAAAAGGTCTTATTTATCAGGTTATATTTAAAATATTCAGAATCATAAAATACTAATTGTGTGTTTTTTTAGAATATACAGCAAAAATCTTATTTTATTCTTTACCTAAATTAATCAACTCATCCCATTTTTATACAAAACATTGATGGTATAGAAACTTTTAAAGTAGCAATCTTGTTAAATATTAAAATATGCACATGTTAAAAACTCCAAAACTTTTACTACTTATTTAAACTTACTACGGTATTTTACTTAACCTGACATCATATAAAGTTTTACGATTTACCCCTGAAAATATTTTAGTTCAAAATGTTACCCACGAGTGTACTTCAAAAGGCGAAGCTGTTTCCGGTTCAGATTTTTGACATTGTTCTCCCTCTTTTCCTTACGAAGTTTATTCAGAAATTTAATATTGAATAAGTCGATAATAGCCAATTTTCCTTTTAAAAGTATTAATTCTCATTAGCATTTAATTTATTTTACGATATTTGTCAAAATAAGGAAATATTTTATTTTATTCTCTATACCATGTCTTGCATCGTCTACCTGAATATTGGAAATCCCATGTAAATTTTAAAATTACTAATAACAAATCTTTTTTAAGTTTCAAACAAGATTTGTTTGAAACTCAATATAATCCGATCTTGTTCAAACAAACATAACAATCCTTGACAAGCAGTGGGATTCTGTAAGCTCAGTAGCAAGAAATTTCCTGTCTAGCCTATGCTATTTGTATACGATTGATGAGTCACTAGACAGGAAATTTGTTTACAGAATCGCTAGCAAGGTCAATCAACAAAGTTATGTTACAATGTGACAAATCTATCATAATTTACGTATACAAAGACATCTGTTAAATACTCCTAAGTTATATTCTTTCTGAAAATGAAGAATATGAGAAAATATCCCTTACACCTTGTTTTTCACCTACCAATAGTTTTTTTGTGTTTGAAATATTTAAATGACTGAAAATTATGCTTCTTCAAAATTCGCTAAGCAGTAGTGCGATGTTTTTCACAATATCTTATAAGTTGTTCAAAATGTTTCGGTAAACTTCACCGGGAATTAACCGGCATTCTGCTGTAATTCGCCTTTTAAAATCATCAATATCAGTAGGTTGTGTTTTATAAACATTGGATCTAAGATGTCCCTAAAGAAAGAAGTCTAAGGGTGTTAAATCCAGTGATCTTGGAGGTCATTCAATTGGTCCACTTCGGCCAATTCATGTACCCGGAAATCTCTCGTTTAACCACTGTCGGACCGGAAGAAAATGAGATGGAGCATCATCCTTCTCGAATGTTAACAAATCCTCCTGTAAAACTGGATTACCCTCCGCATCGATTTGAGTTTCTGGCTCTTGGATGATAAAAGGATCAATAGTCTCTTGAAGCATATTAAGATGCAGATCACCCATTAACTTTCACAACTCACCCATTAACTTTCACAACACAAGATCACAACATTAACTTTTTGGGGATATTGTGTATGTCCTTCTCGAAAAATATGAGGGTTTGAGAAAAATAAGAAATAATTTTAGAAAAGAAACGTTAATGGTTATGATGTTTTCTATTTATTAGTATTTCGACCCCCCTAGAAAAATGTAATGGCTACGTCCATGTTACCACCTAATCTTCTAATCATTTGTACTACAAGGAGACCCATTACAATAATTTTTGTGTAAACACTAGCCTGAAAACCAAAATCTCAATGCAGGCATATTTAATTGTTTCTGCAACTTTGGAACGCGATTATTCGGAAATCTCTGGACAAAAAGCAACAAAGTAGGATACCACTGAAAAGAGAATTAAAAGCCATTTAAAACTATGTGCCACATGATCCCCATTCCCATTTAAGATCGTAAGGGTGACATCTACCCCTCCTAGGGGTAAAAAGGCTAAAAATATTCATTTAAAGTGTCCCCTTTACAAATAAAATTGACGTGTCTTTCCGATTTTTCATATTTTTAACTTCAAGAAAGATATTAAGGGTGAGAAGTTTTAAAATTGACACAGTATTAATTTAGTATTTATTTATCTTTCATAACTCCAAAAAGAATTCGTAGAAGCTATTGGGAATGAACAATTTGCATCATTTTAAGGAATTCTTTAAAAAGTTTTAAATCAATGTTTTTGTAAAATAAAATGACGGAAACTTATTCATAAAAATTTACATGAGATTTCCTGTGTTCAGGTCGGCGATGCAACAGACTGTATAAAACATTTGTTTAATATGTACGATTTAGTTTCCAAACTAAACAAACGTAAACTAATTTTAATCCTTATATGTTGCACGAGAATACCAAATATTAAAAACAGCCAGCACGAAGATACTCTAAGCAGTAATGCAGTAAAAGCATTTGCATTTTATTTGTTTATATTAAATAGTATTACTGCAACTCGCCTTTAGTATGCAAATTCGTGTTGACTCAGCTGTAAAAGGAAAACACAGCAAAGTAATACTGTACGTTGACAACTTGCGTCTAACACTTTTTAGTAAAGCAACGCAGTAAAAGTAGCTCTGTCTGATCTTAGCTTTGTTTTAGGTAAATCTCTGTCTATGCTGTACAATCGGTTTGATGTTCCTTAACGTGTGATTCTTCAATATTTATAACAGATTTTCTTAGTTTGTTTATTTAAACTACTTTATATTAAAACAGAAATTTTATTATTAAATTATGTTTTAAAATTAACTTTAATACTGTCAATTTTTTAGAATTGTCATTTGTGTTCAGTCTCAATCACGAGTAACATTTGATGATTCATCCATTCTTTCACATATTTGGAAATATTATTTTATTTCAGTTAACTTTAAGGTCCATTTTGGAGTTGTGTCAGTTTTTTTCAATATGCATATTAACCAGTTGCTCTTGAATTTCATAAATTATCAAAACTAAATTATCTTTCAATTAAAAATTTATAAATATGTTTGATATGTAGGTCAAGTTCACTTTTATGTTCTGCGGATCTACTTGCAATGTTTTGGAAGCGTTCGAATTTTGGCTAGATAGATTTAAACTTTTTTGCTACTCTAACTAAAAACTGTCTCAAAAAATTAGGCTACCTAATATAACCTCATTCCAAATGATACAATGTTAGTTCACAAAGCACGAACTGACTACTTGCCTAGAACAGGTCTGTGGCACTAGGTTAGGTAAATTAGTATATAATGCAGTCATAATTCTCAAATTTGATTTCTGTTTAGATTGTTTGAAAAGTAATAAAATAGATATACAAGTTTCTAATATAAAAACTTCTATCACAGTTGCAGTTCGCGTAGAGTAGCGATGAGCTAATGGAGGATGGGTCTTGCAATCTAATACGTACTCTTGATCTCGGTCTCGAAGGGTCCAGTTTTGTTCTTGATCTTGCTGCCAGTCTTGCGAACACTTTAATAGATTTTTTCTAAAAGAGCATCTCTACCAGAAAATTTAATAAAAGAGTTTTCAAGTAATTTAACGGAAATAAAACCTTAAAGAAAGGAGCAATGTTTGTATGATAAAATGTTTATTTTCAGAATAATCAACATTGTTTTCTTTAAATTTATGAAAAAGTTATAGCTTTCAAGACAAAACTTAGGAGTCCCTTAATAATATTTGGTATGTTTATAAGACAAAAGTTTTTTATACGATACGGCTTAATGTTGACTACCATAAATTTCATATTCGCCGGCAATAGTTATAGAAACTTTTTTGTTACTAAATTTAGAGTGAGAATGGTAAGTAAATAATAAATTTGTTATTTTTTAACTGTACAAACTATGAATAAAAAAAAATAAAAAACCGCAAAAGTGTATGCTCGGTTTTGATCTTGCGTAAGTCTTGTACCCAAGGAAGCTGCCTCTGTGATGCTCAGATACAGCTTTTCTTAAAGCCCTGAGACTGTATGATGAGTTATAACTCGTTATAACTCAAGAAAGGGGAACACACAATAGATCTATAAGGTCGCGGTGATTAACTCCCCTTCTAAACATTCTACATTCTACAAGTCTTGTACTGGGCGATCTTGGTTTTGTAGATCTAATGCTCGTTTTAGTCTTACTTATTGTCCAAGACCAAGAGACAAGTCTATCTCATTACTATTAAAAAGGAAAGTCATACTTAATATAAGTCATAATCAAACCAAATCAAACATTATTCAGCAAAGCAAAAATTGAACAAATCTTCTGTAATATGAGATTTAGATAAAAATCTCTTTATCATATTTATCAATGTTGAAGTGCCAACAAATTCCAAAGTAACATAACTTGAAATTTTAAAATTGATAACAACTTAAAAATGTGAAATAAATAAAATTAAAATATGTTTAATTACAAATTACAATTACCACGATTTTCCATATATGTATTGATCAAACTAATCTAACACAAGCGAGACTCATTTAACAAATTCGAAAAATATATAATATTCAGAAAAACAATATCATCAAGATTGATAGATAATAAGTTACTCTAAGACACGTTAGTGGTTTGTGTAATAAAGGTATTTTTAATCGCTATTGCGGAAAATAAAATTAAATCGACGAAAATGCTACAAGAAATTGACGATTTAAGGAACAGACACATACTGGATCGGATTTCGGAGCGATGGTGACAGTTATTCGATCTAGGTTTGTCTGTAACGCGTTTCCACACACATCGATATTATCTGTCGGTGATTGGTGCGACTCTCGGTGTTAGATCGAATATCGGATAATATTTCCCACAAAATTTTCGGAGATACTGAAACGCTATTTAGTGTCAAGTATAGAACATATATCAATATCCAGAACATCATTTTTCGCAGGTTTTTTTATGGAGTGGATGTTTCTGTGGGACTATGCGAAATGTTATACAGTATGTCCCCGGATTGTCTTTACAAGAGGAAAACCTTTTAACATTGAAAATGTTTCTGTTATCCTATATAAGGGAGCCCAAATCGAATTAAAATGCTACATTTGCCACACCATGACGTCATATATACAAGGATATAAAATCTCAAACGCGCGAAGCGGTCGGCCAGCGGCAGCAAAAACCAATACATCGCTAATTGTTTATTGAGTATATCTTTATTAGTTTAAGCAAAAATATGGGGTTTGCTTTGATACCTTGTCAAGACATAAACGAAACTTTCAAATTGTTTCCTACTCATTTAGGCCTTGGTTTTCGTTAAATGAAAGTTATATTAAAAAAATCTATTTTTAAACCAAATTTTTTCATGATTGAAATGATTATTTCTCATGTTTTTTTGGTCATAAGCGCTAATGGAAATGTTTTTCGTAAATATTATAAAAATTACTCCTACGAAGACTTTATTGTGTACTGGATCCAAAAATAAGTATTTGTTTTTTCTCTATACGGTGGTATTAATATATCGATTTTGATGATAGTGCCCTTTACCCGGTCTAATTTTGTACTACTTTCGGAATAAGGTCCCCATATCATACTGTACTTCCATCCCTGAAAAAATTCAGCTTGTGACACCGAAGTGAGAGGTAACGTCAAATAAGCTTTAATCTACCTACATCATAGGTAGGTGTAGGTTACTCTAGGTATATTCTACCTAGTAGCTGAACTAGCTGACGACAGTAGTAATTAATTTATTATGATAAGTGGTGTAGGTATATAAGTTTTAATCATCTTATACCTCTATAACGGTAGGTTTTGGATTTTCAGGTGGTTTTGTAAAATATACAGGCATATAAATGTCTATTACAGGTTAATTCGTTAGAAATAATATTGCACACATATTATTTTAATAATAATAGTATAATAGTAATGACTATATTATGTTATAACACATGTTTTTAATGTACTGAATATACAGCAATACAGTATAATCTAAAATAAGAAATGTTTTATAGTTTTATTAAAAACAGTGATTATACAATTTATTTACACCACTTACACTGTTTTCTGTAACCAGGAGTATATTTCGTAACCTCTTACGATATAAGGGGGCCCCCCCACATGAAGTATTTTTTTGTGCTTAATGGCTAAAATTCTATCTTTCTTATATTTGCATAAAATAAATAGACTAGAAATATTATTGAAATCATTACTAAATAAGTACAAGATTTTTTCTAATTATTTTAGTGTATTTTAAGTCACCTAATTATAAAGAGATATCCAACCATTGCGTTATTTTACTCCTGATAAATGTTTTATGGTTTGTATTATTAAACAACGATTAATTTATAATACACCCCTTAACTCAAACACTCCAAGGAGGATGTTTCGTGACCCCTTATTTAGAGTGGACAAGCTTTATTAGTCAATGTTTAATTACCCTCGTCTTTAATAAAGAAATCTAATGTAATTTTCATAGAAATGATCTGATATAAAAGCAAATTTTAATAAAAACTTTTTGATTATCTAAGGAGTAAACCGCTGACAGATGTCTGTATACTAATGCCAAAAATTCAAATTAAATACCAAAATTCTCATATAATGCCCCACTAATGCCTAGCTGATTCCAATATAATGCCACTAATACTACGAATAATATGTAACATTTGTTTCACGCATTAACCTGTAACAATACTGGTAGGTACATTCACAGATTTTTTCCTAGGTAACTTAAAAGTCGTTAAAAGTCTAATTATATTTAAAAGAAGATATAATTCCAACCAGTACATTATAAAGGCCAATAATGCACAGTAATACCATTAAAATTTTAGCGTTTTAACTTGTAGATTTCTTTAACGGATTAACCTGTAACAATAGTGGTAGGTACGCACACAAATCTTTTCGCTAGGTAACTTAAGTCGTTAAACAGGCCTATAAAGCTATAACAACATAGGTAACTAATATAATTTAATTCGAGTTTTAATCTCAAATAATAAATGTTTTTTACTGGTGTATTTCTGAAGTTTTCATTATTAAAAGTAGATATTCTTCGTTATGCGAAGTAATAATGTTTCCGGTGAGAACGCGTATATGTCACCGGATTCTGGTTAGTATAAAGACTTTTTCTATAGAAGAGTTTTTCTATATTTTCCTTTCAAATAAGACTAATTTCTCCTTATTCTTTTAATAATACAGTGTTTCTTTTTCCTAAAATTTTTTTTTTTTTAATTTTTGCTTAAAATTAAAAAATCACCAAATGGAGGAAAATATACGTTATTGAATAAAGTTTATACAAATGTCACTACACATAACAAAAATCATGGCGGAAGATATTCAGGTGGCATTTCACATTTATCTATTAAAATCGAGATTAAATAAACTTGCGTGGCATGTCTCTATACACGAGATGAAAGTTTCAATCAAATTAATACCAAACCTTCACAGATCAGCTATTCCTGCGCGGATGAGCGTCTTCAAGACTCTTCCTTCGACCAGGGTCACGACGCCGCACAGCGAAGAAAGAATCGGCCTACGTTTGGCTAAGCAGGCTGGATACGGTGGAGTACAATATTGGCGAGTCTGAATATTTATAAAAATTTGCAAAGTAAAATATGTTGGAAAAATAATTAATCATACATATATAAAAGCTCAAAGATTTTTTTTGTTACAAAAAAAAAAAAAAAAAAAAAAAAAAAAAAATAGTTCTTTTTTTAAATTTTTTTTTTTTTTTTGATTTTTTTTAATGTAGTTTTTTATAATAGTGCTTAATGGCTATTTCTTTGGGCAAAACGACTAAATACTAAAACATACCTGAAAAACACCTACACTAATACCTCAGAAATAAATTATTTGTCATTGTCAGTGGTGTGTCGGTTAGATTATATATTACGTTTTAGATATTTTAGAGTGAGTTCATGCCGCCAACTTTACATACATAAATATTAGCACAAAAGTTCGTTTAAACGACATTAGTGAATTAGCTACACAAAGCGATTTTAGAAATTCATCCTCTTAGAGAGTAAATTATCTCGGAACAGTTTGTTGTATGAAAATTCCTTACCTATTTGATCTAGAAGAATGAAATCCTACAAAAGAATTAGAAGAAATTTTTTGAAATTCATCAACCAAATGGGTAAAGTTAGTAAAAATTTATATAAAACTTGATGACCTCTGGATTATACACATAGAAATTGGCACAAAGGTAAAGCGAATTTATGAAATTTATACCCTTGAGGTAGAATAGGAAATGAAAGCTTGCTGTACTAAAATGCAATATTATAACATTATAAACAAATATAAATTTTATAAGGGTTTATTTAGTGACATCATAACATATATCCTCAATTATCCTCAAAGAATAAAATAACCTATAAAGAGAGTATTGACATAATAAATAAAAAAGATGAAAATAAAAAAAACATCTATGCTCACTAACTCTCTATAAAAAGTAAAAATCATTAAATCAATGCATGAACGATTCGAGGTGTAACGAACGTAGTCGCGGGAAAAAGCTGGTAATTTATTAAATTGTTTTATTTAACTCATTAATTTTTTCATTGAAAAAGGAATTTTGTAATTCGCCACTACCTATATTAGTTAAAAACTAAAAACTCATATCAAATTTAAGTTTTGGGATTTTGACTTATACTTATATCTGAACACATTTTAAAGAAAAAAAGTTTTTTTAATAATATTTGTGTAGATTGACTACAAGTTGTATATAACATAAATTTCTACGATCGGTCTACCTAGTGGTCTGCAGCATCGCCTTGTGGTGCAAACGTGGGCCTGTTAGTCTGTGACGTGACGCACAACAGCCAAGAAAAACAGAAGCGTGGCTAAGAATTTAGTAATTTAAATAAAGTCTTTTAGATACAGTAGTAGGTATTAAAAGTTTTGTGTTTAAATGGGGTTTGCCTTTAACAGTTAAAATTATCGTAAGTGTAACTTTCAATAGAGGCTTTTTGCTTGCTTGTTTTACGGATAGGTGCGATCGCATAATTATTATTGATAATGTTTTATTTAATTTTAACATTACGACTTTTTCAGTGAATCTTTAAATCTATTTGTTTTGTTAAGTTCGTTATTTAAACATATGTATATAATACACTCATATTAACACTAATCATATTTTACGTTTTTTATTCATCATTTTCAATGCCCCCCGTTTGCATCTTTGTAAAGGACTGTGAATTTTTTATTATTGACATTTCAGAAAAAATGCGTTCTCCATAATAGTTATTTATGATATAAGTGCTTATTTTTTGAGAAGGGCTCCATCCTTCGAACAAAAATAAATCACTTACAGTACACATATCATACACTATTTTTTCTACAAACAAGTTTATGCTCGTATATATCAAGGTATTATTACTTTTCACGTTAATGAATAGGTAATTATAATATGTCATTCTGAAATCAAATTAATTATGAAGTTTATGGTGCTAGGGTAATTGAAAAATTCCAAACATTCATTTGTTGTCAACTAATATCAAATTTGTACCTCAACTCTTGTAAAATGATGGAAAGTGATCTCATCTTTATACTGGACATTGCTTCCGAAGATCCTCAGCTAGTTTGCTGGCAGATTCTCGAGTTAATCTTAATACAATTAAGCGACACGGTGGATGGAAGTTCAGTACCGTAGCGGAGGTTTATATAGAAGACTCTTTACAAACTAAAACGAGTATTGCAAGTCAAATTTAATCCAGAACCTCAGCGGATACTACCATTGCATCTAATCTTGGTACAAGAATTCATGTCAGAGATAACTTCTACTTGTACTACAGCTATAAACGAAATTGGCCATGGAATAACTTATTCCAATTGCAATTTCACTAATTATACAATTTAATTTGAGTAAATAATTATTTTACGTTGACTTCATTTTCTTCTTCTTTCAAAATATCCTTCCGGTGTTAAAGTAAATCGTGACTTAGCACAGCACCAGTGCTAAAAAGTAAATGACTTTTACCATCAGTGACATAATGTCACATTTTGGACACTGACAGCATGCGTTAAAATTACATTTTTTACTGACGTTTGTAGAAAAAGATTTTGCGGATATTCGTATTCGTATTTTATGGGTGTTCAACATATTTTTATCAATCATCTATTGATTTTTGTCTGAAATTTTACCGTTTAAAGAGCCAATTTCATACAATTTTAATTTTCCATCTATCAGATATACAAGGCGTACATGCAAAAAAACGAAGAGGTATTTTATATTTTAGAAAGTTTAGCATAGAATTTTGAACACCCTGTATTGCTTAAAATTATGATATTTATAACAAAGTAATTGCAGATAATTATAGTAAATATCTAGTATAGTTTCGATTTCCAGAACATTTCTTAAAATAAATAAAAAAAAGTGAAAAATAATTTTGTATGTATTTAATAATATTTTGAAACTATCAAAGCTTCTGTCATCTTAGGATTATATCAGAAACCAGATCAGTTAGATCAGTTATCAGAAAGGAAGCCAAATGCAATAATATACAGGGTGTTCCGTTTAAAAAAATGGATCCGATCCTTTCACACTTTCTGAGCCACAGAATTAAATATTTTCCTGAAATACATCCTAAGGCCAGTATTACACTATCAAATTTCTTTTGTCAAAAGATCTTTTATAAAAATATTTGATGAATAATTTAACATTTTTAATATAATTGATAATAAAATCACACACACACAATACACTGTCCAAATTCCTTGATAAAATAAAATCTTTGACAAAGAAATTTGATTGTATAATACTGGCCTAACACATACTGAGTTTACACTTATAAAATTCCTTAGGTTTTTTATTAAAGAAGGAGCTATACCAGATTGGTTTAACGTCGTTTGTAACATAGGAAATCCATAGGTTTTAACTCGCTTGGCTAGTTTTACCACGCCTACTCAGAGCCAACTGAGCGAGTATATAAGAAAATGGCAGATATTAGTTTAGTTTAATCATCTGCTGATGATGCTAAGATAGTCAGCAGAAACGCGTCCAGTGTAAAAGTGAAAGTGTTTGATGTATTGTTGAGATTTATTGTTTTATTTTCCGATAAATCCCATACAAATTTTAAACTGCTCGAATATTGGCTATTGATTTTACAACAAAGTCGTAAATAGTTTTTTAAATTTAAAGAAGGCATCCATTTTCACCAAAGAGGCCTGGTTCAAATTAAAAATTAGAAAAAAGACTCAAAGTCTCGGTCTCAACGTTTATACAATGTTAAACTGTTACACGTGTTTCGCTCATATACGAGCATCATCAGACCTAACAGGAAAGAACCTAAATAAATAACAAAATAATATTTTTTTTTAAAAATTGGTATAATACAATTAAATTGTCCAAATACACGTTCACATTTTACAATTAAAACAACACTGAGACGAGGCTGAAATGACCGGCAAATATTTGTCAATAAAAAACAAACGGGAACAAAAAATCAAACAAAATCAAAATTAAATAAAAAATAGAATAACCCAGCGGGATTTGAACTCTAGCCTCCCGGGTGGGAACCAGAGGGCAAAGCCACCAAGCTACCATACCTTTGAAGTAAAGATTCAGAACTCAACAATAATACACGGCCGAATTAATCTTTCAGATTATTGAAAATTAATGTTGGTTCGAAATTAAAAATGTCATTCACACACACAAGAACCGGACTTTTTTTAGCTCTAGTTATTTCCATTTTCTCCAATAAATCAAGTTTTTTACTTTTTTGGCATTGGTGCAGAACACTAACGTTTTCTGAGATGGAAAAATCGTGACCTGTGGCTAATAAGTGGTTCGCAAAAGCCGATTTAGTCTCAGTTATATCCGAATTTCTGAATTTATTGACACGGCTCAGATGTTCCTGTACTCGGGTGGAAATCTTTCTACCTGATTGCCCCACATAGACCGCTTGACAGTCGCCACAATTCAAAGAATAAACTCCCGATTTAGAGAGCCTCTCCGTTTTGTCTTTATTTCTAACCAAATTTGCTGTTAATGTATTAATAGTTTTAAAGGAAATAGATAAATTAAGATTTTTAAAATATTTTGCCAATTTTTTTTTTTTTTAAATTTTAAAACTTTATACGGGCCTCTCTGTAAATTTTTCGAATGTATGACATTATAAGACATCTTGTACCTATTTACAAACTTATAGTAAATCTTGTTAATAGTTCCTAGCGGAAACCAGTTGTTAAAAGCAATTTGTTTTGTAATGTTGAGCTCTTTATTAAACGCTTCTCTGGATAGTGGCAAGTTACATAATCTATAGAACAATGAATTAAACGCTGCGAATCTATGGGAATATGGGGAGTTAGAAATATGCTGAATAACGTTATCTGTGGAGGAGGGTTTTCTAAAGATTTCAAACTCTATTTATTATTATTTCTCATAAGTAATAAATCAAGAACGGTAATTGCCTTCGTTTTCTTTTTCCAAAGTGAAAGAAATTCTATTATGTAAGTTATTGACATAAGAAAGGAAATCCACCAGCTGCCGTTCACTGCCACCCCACACTGTTCCTCTTTACTCTGTTCCTCTTTACTCTAGTGAAAAACGCATTAGTAGGATCTTTGTTTAATTTATCGAAATCGTCCGAGCCCAGGAAGCTCATCACCTTATCAACATAATCTGCTCTTTTCATAATCACCAAACAAGAGCCTTTATCTGCCTTTGTGATGATCAAATCGTTGGCCTTAACTTTTTCTTTCAATGATTTCAAATGGAAATTATTATAATTGGACTTGGTAGTATTTGAAAAGTTGGAATTTAAAAAGTGTGGCTTTAGCCCTTAGAATATTTTTATGTGAAATATCCGTTGTTTGTATTATATGTTCAGCTTCTATGGCCAATGTCTCCCTAATATCTCTGTTTATATTATGAGAGAAATTAAACTTTAAATTAGAATTTAAAAGATGCTCTTCTTGAGGCGTAAATGGAATACCTGAAAGATTCAAAAAACGTTTATGAAAGCAGAAACTTGCGCGACCCAGCCTCAATCTGTAATCATTTACATTGTTCGATCTTAGAGATACCCTCTGAAGTGCATTAAGTCTTTGAATCTTATTCGCAAGTCTACGAAAAGTGTTATCACCAAAAATTTCAACCTCATCCCTTAGTGAACTATCTAAAATCAAAAACTCTACAAAACTAACTTATAAGTTTAAAAGTCAAATAAATATTTCAAATTAGAGTTAACTAAATTCAAAGTCTTGTAATTTTCTTTATCTCTTCTTTTCTCTGCCACTTTCTTTGTGGTTTCTATAGCAAGTGAAGAAGCCCTACTGCGCGTTCTACATCTGATTGATACAAATTTTGGAGTTAGATGGAATATAAGACATTGTTGTAGAAACCAAATTTTCAGCAGCAAGTTTTTCCGTGAAAAGAGGTTCTTTCTATAAAACTGGACGAGTTTAGCCTGACTGACATTATGAAATTTAAAGAGGCGATCATTTTTCTCAAGAGACCTGGTTCAAATCAAAAAGTAAAAGACTTTCAAGTCTCGGTCTCAACGTTTATACAATGTTAAACTGTTATACGTGTTTCGCTCATATACGAGCATCATCCAGACCTAAGAAAGAACCTAAATAAACTAACAAATAATAAAAAGGTCGTCTAACTTACAAATACAATTAAAATCAATCTAAATGCACGTTCACATTTTACAATTAAAACCACACTGAGACGAGGCTGAAATGACCGGCAAATATTTGTCAATAAAAAACAAACAGGAACAAAAATCAATAAATCAAAATGAAATAAAAAAAATAAAAAATAGAATAACCCAGCGGGATTAATTTTAATTGTATTTGTAAGTTGTATTTGACATATTTACTATTTGTTATTTATTTAGGTTCTTTCTTGTTAGGTCTGATGATGCTCGTATATTGTATAAACGTTGAGACCGAGACTTTGAGTCTCTACGCTTTTTAATTAGGTTTTTTTTTTTTTTTTTTTATAGTTTTTTTATTATACCAAATTTAAGCAATTTCCGGACCAGCCGATTTTAAACGAAACAGGTAACAAATAAACACCAGTCAAAACCGACATACCTTAGGTTTACAAACTATGATTTGTCATTATCAAAAGTAATTTAATTTTAATATTCAGAGGAAATGAACCGAAACATGTCGGATACACTGTCTTAGGTAATTTCCCGTGTAGTACCATTTTATCATGCTCATTTTTTCTTTATGTGTATAACAGTAAATTAAGTTACGTTTGAAAATGACGTTGACGACTTTATGTATGACGGTTTTTGACTGGTATTTGCTTGTTACCTTGTTCAGTTTTAATTAAAATAGATGCAGTTTTTCCCAAATTACTTAAAATCAGCTTTAAAACTGCTTAAATTTTGGCATGTGTGTTTACCAGACGTAGGCCTTTAAAAATTTATTTACGCTTCGCTATATAAAATGGTAGAGGCAATATTTGAACAATTAAAATTTGCCATGCGGTTCTATGTTTCCAACGACTGATACCACCCGGTATAATAATACCCGACGCACTATAGCCGGACTCTGTATGTAAAAAATCCATTATAATTCCACTTTCAAATGAAATAAACTTATTTATTAACATAAAAAAAAAAAAAAAAAAAAAATTTTTAACAAAATATAAAATATTTTTCGTATTGACTAAATAGAATTGTGGGGACCGATTCATTAAAATAAAACATTATCTTAGCAAAGTAATCCCTGAAACATAAAGAAAAGAAGAGACAAAAAATTGAACTGGACGTTAACGTGCCTCCTAATAAAAGATTAATTACAACACACAATAAAGCCTAAAGACAATTGTTTCGTTGTTGCTCAAGAGTTTCAGACAATGACACCGAAATAAAATAAACAAAGTAAAGAAGCGAAAAAAACCAGCCACTTGTGTAACACCGTCGAGGATCAGAAAATTGGCACAAACTCAGAAATATTTATCAATTAAGGCTGTATATTAAAATATGTGTATTTTATTAGACACATTTTGATTATTTTATTTATTATATTTGTTTTTCTTCTTAAATGGATATTGAAAAATATCTTTATTTTTGGATAATTTCTCAGTATTTAAATCTTCATTCACCTCACAATTAATTAGAATAAATTAGTGGTTTCAATCACACTTTATACTTTTTTAGTTTACAATCATTCACAATGTCTAAAACACACAATTAAAATTAATATAATATCTAACAATAATTGCGTAATCAGTTGTATCCATAAAGAAAATCTAATATTTAGCTTATAAAACAATAAACTTTTAATTTAACCACATTTTCTTGACGAATGATATAATCAAAGACGAAAATGACGTTCTTCACTAAATTTTGAAGTATAATTAGCGGACTTAAAAGTTTGGCGCTTTTTTCCACCAATTGAAAATTCTAACACTAATTTTACGTTCTGAATGCTTACATTCAAATTAGAGAAACAAACTTCAACGCTGGTGAAACCCTAATTTATTCAGTAATTGCGAGGTTCTGAATGAAGCTTTAAGTCTTTGTTAATTTGTTATTATATGAGATATTTTAAAATAATGTTAGATATAGTTTTCTTGGAAACCAGTGTTCAAAAAACTAAGTAATAATCTGGAGTGAACTTTAACACGTCGCGCGTCGTTAAAAGGAAATAAATCTCTTAAAACATTAAAAAAAAAAAAAAAAAAAAAAAAAATATAAATAATACAAATACTGATGGGCGAGACTGGTCTTGGTATTGGTCTTGGTCTTAGTCTTGAACAAAAAGCAAAACCGAGACTATCGTTAGATCTGCAAGATCAGGACCAAGACTGACCAGTGCAAAACTCGCGCAAGGACAAGACCAAAACTCAGCATGCAAGTAGCATACACAGCAAAGATAAAGACTAAGGAATTTCAACCTTAGTCTTGCGTTTGCTCATCACTAGAATTTAGATTATTACAGATCTAATAAAATACAATTGTTAACTTATTTCTCTTTACACAAAATGTGGTTACAAATAGAAAAATTCGTGGGTCAGTGGTGGAAGGCTCAATGGAAACAACTATATTTTGTGCCACGTTTCGCGACTTATTATCTCTTGTGTGGTGTACATCGGTTGGGATTAGGTTAGGTTGCTGGGGATTTGGGATCATGTTTGATCCCTCACTCGAAGGCATTGGGTCCACTGCGATACTCTTGTATTATTGTATTGACCAGATCCTCCACTCTTCCTATGCACCTCCATCTCTTTGCAAAGTTCCCCAATCTCCTGGTGACTTCTGCACTCTCTAGTCCACCAAAATCTTTTTCCTAAAGTTTTAAAAGAAAATGGTATTCAGTGACGGACAGTGGAACAGCAGATGCACTATGGTTTCTTCTTTCTCGCATTCTCTGCAGTAATCGTTGTTGGAGATCTTCCATCTCACGAGGTTTTCCCCTGTAGAGCAGTTTCCAGTGATGACACCTACAATTGTCGTGCTCTATTAGTTGTTTTGTCTTTTTCTATCTACCACTGGCCACAGTCTTCCGGCTGCAGCGCAGTCCTCACAGTGTTGCCACGTCTTGCTGCTTGGCATGATAGTGGTTATATGCTTCATTCGGTGTGTTGATCGTCACAAGTGATAGATCATCTACCACGGCCTCTCCTCTGGTCCCCTCTTTGGCGAGTCTGTCCACTTCTTAGTTGCCCACCACATTGCTGTGGCCTGGCCTTGACGTAGCCAGGCCAGTGCTTCACACGGCAGTTTATCACAGTTTTCGATCTCTGATTGCATGGCGATGCTTCTTTAAGCGCTTGGTCTAACAGCGATTGTTCTATCAGCTTTAAGCGATTGGTCTATCAGCGATTTTCTCTCGAATAACCCTTCCCTATATTCACAGTTTTTCTATATACTAATTACTGAGAACAATATAATAATCTTAATGATTTACCACTACACATAATATAATATAAACCAAAAAAAATTATTTTTTTTTTTTTTTTTTTTTTTTTTTAAAATAAAATGATTAATACAAACATCATTTTTGGTAATAGTAATTAGGCAAAGTAAAGTTCTATTAACAATGACACTGGGTCTAGTTGATATCTGAAATAAAGCAAAATAATGCAGAAACAAAAGAGAACCGGGCATTGTCATACTTGCCAAACATAACCGGAATTCTAGGCATATATTTATTTTCTTTGCAAGTTTGCGGTTGCATTTATGGACACTGTACATAAACGTATTTTTACCGTGACTAGGGCACAATTCTGAACTTTTTTATACGGATATAAAGCCGCTAGTTTTCTACGCTACGAATAATATAAAACAGTATAGAAAAATACCGAAAAAAACTTTCATATATCGATTGTAGTGTGTAACTGAAGAGGACTTTTTAGAGCAGGACAACATTTAAAGTGGCATTACAAAAATTTGTTTCTAAGCGGATATAAAGAATATTTATTATTTTTTTTTTTTTTTTTTTTTTTATTAAAATATACATAATATGGATAATTTAAAGAATCTAAATAAAAGATATCTAAAAGTAACTTAAATTCAGTTGCAGTTTAGCTATATTGAAATCTGAAAAGTCTATAAATAATAAACATGCAATTAAAGTAATTCGTAAAACTGCAGTCACAGTTTCCTGTTCTATTTATAATATGCCATTTTAATATTACATCGTAATAAATATGTCGCATATCGTTTTCCGATATCTCTAACGGATGTCGAGTTATTTGAAAAAACTACAAAAGAAATATTTTTTCTGTTTTCAGAAAATATTTAACACAAGTTATCACAGATACAAAGTGTGAATATCAAAAACGATACGGTTTTTGTAAATTACCTTCAGCGATACAACATATTACCAAACAAGTAAAATCGATTTTCCATACATTTTACATTTTTATGAAAATATGATGAATTATTTGACAAAATTATTCTGTAAATAAATTACATACTTATTTTAAGTTATTCATATTTAATCAAAAATTGGTAGGAATCATATTATTTTCTGATAAAAAACTATGAAATTACTCATTTCATTCAACCGTGAACTGGTAAACAAAGAATACCTAAAATCGATTACAACGAAACAAAAACTTTAAAACTTGACAAAACTTTCACAAATTTAGCAAACTAACATACAACGTTAATTGAATATTTTCTTTTCTGGAATTAGTTCTACTTTTCCATTTTCACGGGGTCCGGCTTTGTCTAGAGTTTCCTTGCATTATATTCAGCTTCATTTCCAACGCCATTGTCTCGAACTAAAACAAGAACAAAAACGTCTCAGGTTTTCTGTTTGGTTATATTAATCATGGCATTTTATCGTTGACCATTGGTCGGAAAATCCTTTAAATAAAGGATTTAGGATAAACAGACAATTTCTAGACCAATTTTAAACGAATTCATATAATCTAATAAATATTTCTGTAAATAAATTATATATTTAACAAATTATTCAGATATAAAATGCACTATTATAGGACTCTTATTCTCCTGTCAATTATTGTCCTCTTGCGATGTTGATCTCCAGCTGTCAAACCAACGCTTTGGGGCTCTACCAACTGGGCGTCTTGTCTCTGGCTTTTGTGTTTCGGCCCATTTGGCAATTCGATCAAAACACATCCTGTCTACGTGGGCAAACGTGGTCTCTTCAACAGCGGCGCCTTGCTTTTACCCATCTGACAACGTCTTGTACTGCCAACTCTCTTAGCGTATCTGTGTTGTGTATTCTGTCGAGCAGTGTAGTCCCTTTTATTATTCGTAATATTTTCATCTCTGTTGTTCTCATTTTTCTTTTTGTTTCTGATATTTCTGCTCTTGTTGCAGAGCAGTTCTCTTGTTTCAGAGCAGAGCAGCGCTCTCCATTATAGAGTGGACAGCAAACTGCAGAGAGGTTTGGGCATTAGATACAGATACGGCGGTCTGTTCAACATATAAAAAGACTCAGGGCAAAACACATTACAAAATTCATCACAGAACTTCAATACATTGACGACTGCGCTCTGGTGCAAATACGCTATAACAATTGCAAGAAATGTTGAACAAATATACATGGGAATGCGAAGCTTTGGAACTTAAGCTGAATACCGATAAACCCAGAATCATGTGCACTCCCCGGAAGATCATAACAATGCTATAACAATCGGAGAAGAAGAACTATTAGGAATATGTAGCGGAATTCAATAATTACCTCGGTAGTTTGATTCCGGAAAAGGCCAATATCGACTCTGAAATTCAACACAAGATTAGCAGCGCCTCAAAAGCACTCTGGAAATTAAAGACAGGGTTTTCTACAATCATGACTTGAACACAAAACGAAACTTGCAGTGTACCGAGCAATAATAATTCCCGCCATATTGCTAATGGAAGCGAAACCTGGGTGCCATGCCGCCGACATGAACGCATTAAACAAAGTTGCAACAGAGACATCTTAGACAACTCTTAAGAATAAAATGGTTCCATCATGTCTCCATAGCAATATCGGTCCTTGAAAAAAGCTTACTGCGAGAGTATTGAATACAGATCTAAAAATATGAATTAGAATATATGAATTAGACTAATATGAACTGGCAATAACAATGAAAAATATCTAAAATCTATTAAAAAATAGTTATGTGTGATAAATAACCTTCGAACTTACAATTGAAATATCTTTATTATTTAGAATTTATAATCAAAACTGCACGTCAAAACAACAAATATATCTAACGAATATAAATTAATATATAAATTCAAAATTTCATTCGTATTCATGCATATATGCTTTCGTTTATATTCATACAAACAACTAAATTCATTGTCTTCTTCCGAGAAAACTTTCAACTACTTTAGTCCAATTAAAGTTACCGTGCGGATGTATTTCCTTTCTTGAGACAAAAACTTTAAGTTTAGCAAATTTACATACTACCTTAATTGACAAATTGCTTTTTCTGGAGTTTGTTCTACTTTCCCATTTTGACGGGATTCGGCTTTTGTCTAGCATTTCCTTGCTTACATTCAGCTTCATTTCCAACACCATTGTCTCGAACTCAAACAAGAATAAAGGAAACCTCTCCAGGTTTTATGTTTAGGTTATATTAATCCATTGCAGGCATTTTATCATTGTCCATTGGTCAGAAATGCTTGTTTAGATTTAGAATAAACGGACGTCTTCTAGATATACTTTACATGAATACATACGTATGTATATAGAAAATTTTGAAAACATTATAATATCTGATGCAGTTTTTGAACAGAAACTTCACACTAAAATTTTATTTAGTGTGACGTTTCTCTTATATTTATAAAAAAACATTCACTGGCAACAATCAACTTACAAACACTTTAGGCCAAATCCAGCCAGGCCAAATCGAAAAAAAAAACCTGAAAAGAAGAATTTAACCGCCTGTAGCTACAAAACAATGCAGAATCGGATCTAAGTTGATATAAATAATAAATTTTATTTTTACGTGAGGAATTTTCCCATGAGAATTGGCATATGTTATTTGTATTGAAACACCCTGTATCGCCTTCTTTCAAAGGTAGCCTTAGTGATATACTTACTTCTTTTCCTAGTCAAAGATTGACTCTTGATCTTTATATTGCCTTTAATATTAATACCTACTCTACGTTATTTGTATAATGTTTGTATTCTTTTGTTTGTTTGTTTACTTTGTTTGTTTGCTTTACCTTTGTCTACAAATCGTAAAATTTGTTGACAATAATGCATTATTTACTGCAGCTATGTCTGTAAACGTTTTTAAAGACCAAAGTTTGCATTAACAGTTTTCGAGTATTTCGGCGATAGGTTTTGTACTTTTTATCTCTGTAATAACATACATACATACGCATTACTCAGTGACAATTATTCGACACGTGTCAGAAGATGGTCACGCAAGGCGTTTTCTTTCCTAAGCTTTTCTGTGACTGAAAAGCTGATGCAGTGATGTTATCTGCCTAGCGCACTCCGGACAGTCAAAAATCTCTATTGTTTTTATTTATCTTTACTTTTTGGTTGACGCTGTTAACGAGAACATGCCCAACAACAGCAATGGAGTTCATCCTAGACCTAACACCACTGCGCATTGTCGTCAATAGTTATAATGGTCATTAACGGAAACAGTACTGGGATAATTTTCCGGTCAGGGCTTGGAACACTTGCTAAAAAGAAAATTCCACTTCTCTAACTCCCAGTGGATGACATAAGAATTTACAACTTTGAAACACCTCACTGTAGTATTGATAATAAAAAGGATTGGAATTTAGAAACGTTTGCTCAACGTAAAAGATCATACCGTAACGTGGTATACTGATGCTTACCAAACCAAAGGGACAGGGATAGGTATTTGGGCCGAAAAATAAATAATCCAGAATCAGGCATCACCCAGCATCCTTCAGGCAAAAAAGAATCAGAAATCTACGCTATCGAAATATGCATACAATTTATCTTAGATAGAAACTATCGAAAACAGAAATATCCATCTTATCCGATAGTCAAGCAGCACTAAACTCGATCAACCCAATAACCATCAACTCCGAAGTTGGTCAAAAGAATGCCTAGAGAAGCTGTATAAATTAGGAAAAGAAAAAAAACCCTCCTACTCTGGGTGCCCGTTCACCAAGGGATGAAGGCAATGAAAAACAAATGATCTAGCTGGAAAAGGAACAGACCACCGCTAACTGAACAGGTCGTTCTGTTTACTATAACTATAACTAAAGGTGGAACTGAGGAACCTGAAAGACTCTCTAAGCAAACACAAATGGGAATCCTCCAACAACGGTCTAAGATACTCGAAAAATTTCGAAAAGTTTCCTCAGAACTTACGACCGAAAAATCAAAAGATTTTTCTTGATTTCAAGAAAACAATCTTCAGATTGTTCACGGGGTTTCTAACAGGACACTGTCTCCTCAGAACACCTCAGTAGGCTGAAGCTGAGGAACAACGGCAAATGCAGATTCTGTGGGAAGATGGGGAAACACAGAACACCTTATCACTGAGTGCTCAGGGCGACAGCCGTTCGTGCCATGAACTTTGATACGGCTGATGTGGAGGATGGAGCTTCGCTCTCTGGAGCCGTTTCAGGTACTGGCTCTTGTTAAAGCCTGAGTATGATGAGTTGTAACTCGTCATAACTTAATAAAAGGGACTAACTCAATAGATCTGAAAGATTCATGATGCTCCCCACCTAAACATTCTACATTCTACATTCCTCTAAGACTTGATTCTTGTGAAAATACAAACAGTACATATTCGCCTACCTGCTTTAGAGGGTAATCCACTGGCGTTATACAACTAAAATTACGAATCGACATGCCATAATACAATTAAACCTTACTTATATTAACCGAAAACACTGTTAATATTATTCCCCCTGTTGGAAAAGGGCCTACAACATTTTGGAACGTCAGAATAAATAGTACAAAGTTTGTATCTACTGCGGTTCGCTGTGATACCGTGTAAAATTAAATCAACGGGCCCGAATTAAATTAAAGCGAAGCAGTCGGACTGTGGACACCGGATTGTAAATATTAATGGAAAGCAAGCTGCCGCTTTTGTGTACCTACGCTGCTTGTTTGTTTTTGAAAAAGCAAAAAAAACAGAAACAGTATATTTCTACATTATTCCTTTCAATTAACTTTGTTTTATTTTTTAATTCACTATAGAGATTAGATTACATTTCCTATACACAGTGTGTAAATAAAAAGCGTCTAAGATTAGGGTGATATAATATTTTTGAAAACAAAAAGGGCCTAAACTTTCATATACATTTTAGATGTTTTAGATGTTATCATATATATTTTAATGTACCAAATACGTATAGACATTTTAAATACATATACAAATTTAAAAAAAAAAATTATAAATAATATATAAAAATAATAAATTCATTGAATTTTTCTGTAATCAATCACAATCCATTACAGTGTGGAAGAAGACAAAAGTCTCAAGTTATTAGACTTTTCCCAAGAAAATATGATAAGAGGATCAGAGTAGATCTACAAGGTCGCAGTGGAGATGGGCCAATATGCTTTGGATATCGATATCTAGATTAGCTAAAAAATTGAGTGAAAGTGGCAAGTTGAATGGCTAAAGCAATTTGACGCTTAACTAAGGCAATTTGACACTATTTTCTCGATCATACTGAACATTATTTTAATTGTACACCATATTTTACAATAACTATGAAACATGACAAAAAAGTTAAAAATAGTTCTGTTTCTAGATCTAGTAATTTATGTCACCACTGTCACGAGTCTAGTTTAAAAGTAATTCTTAAATTTGATTGCATTTGCAATTGCACAGTTTTTGCATCAAAACGAGACAGGTCTGGAGACGGAGAGTTGGCGCATTGTGCATAGCAAATTGCATGTCTGAAGACTAAATGAAAAAGGAAGCATCATTATTTATATTTTATTTTGTTTTTTTTTTACTGTAAAAATATATTGTCATAGTTGTGATATAGAAATGTGACATATATTAAAAAGGCCTATAAAATTATTGACGCATTCGTGAGGATTCCCTTATTAAAACAGGCTTCTTTTATACAAATGCTAGGGTAATTTTATTTAATTTCAAGCAATACCGACTCTATACAGGGTGGAGTCAAATTCGACCTTTTAAATGGGAAACACCCTTTTTCTATAGAAGGAGATAAAACGTTAGTTAAAAATTTTAGACAAAACTAATATCGTGTCTGGAGCTCAATTTTTGTCAAAAACATGATGGCGAAAACCACACATCAATATCTATTACCGTTGCGGAGTTACTGGTGTTTTCAAAAATATGCATTTTAACAAATCTTTGTAACTTTTTGCTATAAGGAGGTGTATTTTTGTGATAACATTTCCAACGCACCTTTTACGTAAATTTAATGGTTTTAAGTATACTTTTTTTTAAATTAATAATTTAGAATTATCAACAGAAAATTTGATTTTATATGGGACACCCTATATTTTTAATTTATTGAAAGAATTTAAAATTACCTTTCAAAAAAATATAACACACTTGATGTCCTCGATTCCTCTTCAATGTAGGTATATAAAATTCGCCCGCTTTAAATAAGTAGACTTGGAACGGCGCTGGCTGTATGCAAAAAAATTCTAACTGTGAGCATGTGAGCATCAATTAAAACGAAATAATATTTGCTATGAGATGCAGAATTTATGACAATTTAAAATATTTAACCAATATCAACACATTTAAACTATATCATAACAATAAAATAAATAGCAAAATAAGACATGAGATTTTTATACAATAGGTGTTCGACATATATCAGCCGTTCTGTTCTGGACAGACGGGGCAGTTTTTTGAACATTTCTCGCAGATTTTATTAACTCAGTGGGGGTGATAGATACCTCTCATAACTTTAAATTATTTCTAATTATTCTTGTCTAGATTAAAAGGAAGAATAAAGACATTCTTATATAAATATATCCATGGGATTAGATCTATGGCACTAAGTCAGACGGCTTCTCTATTGGCTAACGTAGGATCTTGGTTAGCTATTCAATTATTCTTGAAATTGGCTGCAAAAATTTGCTGATAACTTCAGATTTCAGAGGCGGTGCGTCCGTCGTCTTGCTGGAAAAATATGTTTTCGAGTTCCATTAGGGCATATCATCAATAAGAGGGGTCTAAAGCCTACTAGTTAAAGTAGCGAACTTTTAAAAAATTCTGTATTTCGAAAGCGATTATAACAAAATATCAAGTGTGCTATATTTTGGAAGGTAGTTTTAAATTCTTTTCAGTTAATTAAAAATATAGAGGGTGTCCCCAAATAAAAAATCAATTTTTCTGTTGATAACTCTTAAATTATTGATTTTAAAATTATACTAAACCCTTAAATTCTACGTAAAAAGGTGCTTTGGAAATGTCTTTTTCATAAATAGAAAATTTTCCATAGCAAAAAAAGTTACAACGATTCGTTAAAAATGCACATTTTAGAAAAAACGTAACTCCGAAACAGTAGATATTGATGTGGTTTTCATCATGTTTTTGATGAAAAGTGAACTCCAGACACCGAAATTAGTTTTCGTCGATCTCGTATAGAAAAGGGTGTTTCCATTCAAAAACCTCGAATTTGACCCACCCTGTACACTAATGATTCCAAGCAGATGTCGACAGTTACATCTATCTACACTAATCTACAGTATGTCCCCGGATTGTCTTTACAAGAGGAAACACTTTGTTATTATTGCCATTTGAAATATTATTTTCAAAATAAAAAAAAATTCTTGTTCTAAAATAATAATCTGGTTTTTATAGATTTGGAAATTTCCATACAGTTTTAGAAAAGGTAAAAAAAAACATGAAAATTAAATTTTTTTTTTTTTTTTTTTTTTTCGTTCTTTGATAGATTGCTATTGGTAGAATTTTAATTAACGTCCTTTTTTGCTGGTTTAAAAATGTTAAAAAAGCACAAAATTTATTTATTTTTGTATATTTAATTATTTTAATGTTTTTACAGCACTCTAGATTGAAATTTAAGTTCAATGTTTTTAAAGTAAATATGTCAAAAGTTGACATATGATATATCATTCTATTCAGAATGTCATTTCTATCGAATAAAGTAATAAAATACCGAGGTACCATTTAAAAATCAAAGTTGTACTCATTTCCGATGAAACAAAAAAATATTAAAAAAAAATTGAATATCAATCAATCTAATTTATGTCATATACTATCAATTTATGTCATATACTAACATACCAAATCTCGTTTTTATCTGAAAAAAAAACTAAAGTTATAGTAGAGGGTGAGCCACTTTTGACTTTTGGCACCCGGTAGAAACAAGAGTGGCAAAGTAAATTTAGAAAAATGAAAAGACAGAAAAACAATTGGTTCTCAAAAATTTAAATAAATTTTAAAAATCAAAATAAAATAATTCTGAAAAAAATAAAAAAAAAAAAAAAAAAGAAAATATATTTCTTTTGTTGTGATCTATCAGATCTGAAAATATTTACATTTATTTAGACTCGCCCTGTATAAGTCTAAAGAGACCTTTTTGTACTAAATAACAGCACATTGAGAGTAGCTAAATTTAAATCTAGTATAAAAACACTGTGAATTCATATACTATAGGTTTGTTCTCCCAGCTGTAAGAAACATATCTCCAACAGATAATCATGCGCGATAGGATGCGTTCGCACAGAAATTTTGATTGGTTTCCAACAAACAATACGCTGTTCGCACAGAAAATTCAGATTGTTAGCTGACAGTCAGACATGTTTGCGGATCTTTTGCAAGTAAAGTGTCCGGCGCATGCGTATTGCGACCCGACATCATTGATTAGTAAACTTAAACCTACAAAACGTGTGTTTGTTTATTGTTTTCTTCAAAAATAAAAAAAGAAAATGAGCGATTTGAGATCTTCCGAAGAATCTCGTCAGATTTTCGGATGCGGACACAGACCTAGAAAAGGCTGATGGAGGGCGGGTCAGGCTTCTGAATCAAGAATACCGAAACATTAAACGACATTAAAAAGAACAAACTTAAAACATTAAAAGATGTCTTTGGTTAATTCCCTGTTCGTTTCTTCTTTATTCGGTATTACAGAAGAGTTAAAATTAGTGGCATTAGATCAAAAAAGAAGAGTAGGGGATTCGCGGTGTTTAATTTGGCCAAGCTAAGTGGACAAAATTCATATTCAAATGTTAATAAATAATAATTGCAACACGTAAACAAATGATTCAGGATATCGGTTTCAAAACCTGTTTAAGTCTGATAATAAATCGCGATGAGTGGTGGGGTTGAAAAGCCGGGTGAAGTGATACCTGCAACTGATAAATTAAATAGTGGTCTTTTATTGTTAATTTTGATAAGGTGGCCATACGATACCCAATGATATTTTGCAATTTTAAAAATGGACATCATTTTTAGTGTAAAATATTATAATTTCATACAATAATATACATCCCAGGTATTTTAAATATTACGATTTTTTTTTTTTTTTTATATAATTAATTTATAATAACTCTACCAATTCAATCATTAAAAAGTCCAGGGAAAAACCTGTACTTACAGTATTTAGGCTAGAGCCACATATATCTTAGCTAAAATAGTTACCATAAAACGATGTATTTTACAACTTGCACACTCTATTTTTTTTTATAAATATTTTTAATTTTCAGAACAACTTTTTTGAAGAATGAATAAAAAACTCAAAAGATGAGCGAAACTCTCATTTATTTGAGTTTCTGAAAATAAGTTTGAATTTAAGTCTCCGATGAGTTCTTAAGAGATATTAAGCTTAAGATAGCCAATTATTCCGCTAAAGTATCAGATAGATGGACGGCTGCAGGAAGGTCAAAAGAACGCTTCCTGACAAAAAATAGATGCTGGTTGGATTCCTATATTCTTACTAATATAAGTGAAATCTTTTTTTATTTTTGTATCACTGTGATAATATGTTAAGTTTAAACTATGCATAGCATAGATATAAATTATTTATATTTATTATTTTCGTGTTTCTTTGTGATTATTCTTCTAAACATAAATAATTTCATTTCCTTTTTGCTGTAAAGTCTTTAAAGTAAATTATTATTGCATGTCATTTATTATTGTTGTGAATATCTGTTATATACCTGATATGTCGGAGTTTTATAAATTTAATTTTTGGCTTCAATTGTGCTTAATTAATAATAACATAAATGTTTCGTCTCTTTTATTACTTTGTTTACCAATAGTTTTAACTCAAACTTGATGTAACTTATATTATTCAGGCCTTTTATTTCAGAACTAGCCACCGAGAATGACTTTTAAAATACCTTAAATTCAATTTAACAAAAAAACACGTCAATTTATATTTACGAAGGGACATATTTGCAATTCATCATCACTAAGTACGAAGTGTAAATACATAAAATGTAAATTATAATTCTTTTAATTTTAAAGTTTAAAGTTGTATAACTTTGTAAAAAACGATCCGATTTTAATAAATATGGTGTCAAAAGATTAAAAATGAAGAGACCTTTAAAAAGAGCTATCACACAGTTTGAAATCGACAAGAAACTGCATTATTTGAGACCTGCACATTAACACCGGTTTGGAAGAAGTCACAAACATGTTGAGAACACACTGTGAGAACAAACCTGATTTAAACTAATTAACTATATTAGAATTATATTTATTTTTCAAAAAAAAAGTAAATTTAATATTTATTTCATTATTAAAAAAAAAAAAAAAAAAAAAAAAAAAATCTATTTATATTTATATCAAAAATGTTTTGTTCTTGCCAGTTTATGAACAAAACATCTAAATAAAACAACTAATAAATAAAAGCAACTTTCAAAAATAAACAGAAGAAAAGAAACGAAACGAACATTTTCTGAAAGCCAAATAGCGTCGTCAGTGTCAAGTTATCCCGCTCTCTATCCTATAAACAGCAATTCGCACGGATTTGTCGTGGAGCATCGTCTCTAGACGTCGGCGTCTTTCGTGACGTCAACGCGAGTCAAATTTAGACGCATCATCGGTCTCGCGTCTTGCGCGTGCCTTTTCATCTTTGTTACTCTGGATACTAGCGCTAATTTTAAGAGTAATGACACGGGTTCGCTTAGATCGAATTAATTAGAAGGAAGTGGAATATAATGTAGAAAAACAAAGGGATGGTTGAGAGGAATTAAGTAAAAAAAAATAAACGTTAAATAAAATAAGTAAGTAAAATTCTTTTCACTTATTCATACACCTGACCTAACCTCTATTTAGTTACTTTTAAATGTCAAATATCCCAATTTTACTTTTGAAATACTTGATATTAATATTTAATTTTCAGCATGTTACACAGTGACTAAACTCACGAAACCTCCGTCTACATCCAACTATAATCGGCGCGAATGAGTAATAACTGAGATTGCAAATTTACCGACTTTTCAGTTTAACAGTAATCGGTAATATAAAACATAGATTTTTTTTTAACTTACCAGAAATAGCTGATGCCCAAATTGTAAACAACTATCAATTACAGCAGCATTTTCAATATTTCTCTAAGTTCGTCTGCGCTTAAAATATCATTTCTATTTTTCAAGGTTGGGCAATAATCCTCGTTTATATTTTTTACATCATTGGCTGCCTTTGTTTTTTTATTCCTCTTCTTTACGTGCCGTCTCTTTCGTGGAGTTGGCGATCATATTAGCAAAGTCTTCACGATTTTCGGCTTTCCTTATGAGTCTTCAAAAGTTAGGTGAGTCCAATTTCTGATGTTTCTGAACCAACATAGTGTCGCGACCCTGATTTAGAGGGTTGTGGCTAGAGACGTTTTAGGTATCGAAGGTCATTAAAACAATCAATATATACAGGGTTGTTCTACATATGTATTTGGGTATTTAGCCGTAGTTAGATTTTGCAAAAAATTTTATGGGTTCGTTGAAGGGCTATAGGCTACAATTTAAAAATATTTTACAGATACAGAGTGTCCCAAATAAATAAAAAATATCAAAGTTGTATTTTTAATGGAACACCCTGTTTTTTTTTATATTATTACAACTTTAGTTTCTCGATTAAAATAAAGGTAAATTTGATTAAGGTTTATTACACTTAAACCTTACCGTTTTTTTTTTTAAATATTTTTCAATTTTGTGATACAGTAGTAAAAATTTAAGGCTTCATTTCTCAGTATGAGTTTTTATACTAAATGTTTTAAAGTCTATTTATTGATCAGTTATTGTGTTGCAGTAATAAAAATAATACCTCATACAGAGTGTCCTAAAAATTTATTTAAAATTATTTCTAGATTTAAACAGCAATAACATTTAATTTAAATGGAACGCCCTGTATATTTTAGGAAAATCAAGATACAATTTAATTTGTCTATCAAATTGTATTATACCACTTTTTTATCTATCCCTTCAAGGTTTCGTAGAAAATGCATTTCTTATAATTTAGACCTCATTTATCCAATATACCCATGGAATGGCATTTTAGTATTTTTAAAGCAGCAAATGTACTAAATGTACAGTACAAGTAATATTATCGTTGTTAATGGTCTCTAAGCCCATTTCTTCACAAAAGAAAACTAGGAAATCTGAAAGAGTATACCAAGTAAATATACCACCAT
Organism: Sitophilus oryzae; assembly: GCF_002938485.1. Classification (NCBI taxonomy): domain Eukaryota; kingdom Metazoa; phylum Arthropoda; class Insecta; order Coleoptera; family Curculionidae; genus Sitophilus; species Sitophilus oryzae. The sequence goes on from NW_022145842.1 coordinate 248,349, forward strand.
TATTTCCTCAGCACTAATTATTATATATGTTTGTTGTAAATTATTATTCTAAATATATAGTTTGGATCAATCAATAATAATAAGTTATTAAATGTTTTTTTTTTTTTTTTTTTTTTTATTTGACAAAAATAAAATAATTTTTAGTTTTTTTTTTTTTATTTTAATATACACAATCACAAAATTCAGTTTTAAGTATTTGGAGCAATTATTATTCAACGTAAACAGTCAAATTAATGTAGTTTGAATACTGGAATGATATTAATTGAATACTCTTTTGTAAATATTTAAGCAGTTTTTTTTATTTTAATAAATAACAAAACTATATCAACAATATCAGTATCTATAATTTCTTTAAAATTTGGTACATATCTTCAAAATATTTTTTTTTTTGAAAAATATGAGATTAAAAAGAAATGAGTTTTTAAATTACAAGAAAATGCCTTTTCTACGGAAACTTGAAGAGATAGGTACAAAATGGTATAATACAATTTGATAGAAAATTAAATTGGTCATCTAGTCCTAAAATATACAGGGTGTTCAGGGGTGTCTCTACTCGGGTAAAAAATTTACACGTACTGCCAAAATTAGCTTTCACTATCAAGCGACTGTCAATGACTACGAAGAAGACTGCCTATGACTGCCATGTGATTATTATAGGTGACTGCCATAAGACTGCCAATGACTGCCAGCGACTGCCAAAGAAATGTACATGTGTGTTCAAATAGTGAGACACCCCTCGGGGTGTTCCATTTAAATTAAACAAATTTTTTTTTTTTTTTTTTTTTTGTATTAAAATAAAATTTTAGAGACTCTAGGTATAGTATAAATTTTATTATTACAACACAATAACTGATCAATAAACTCAACTACAGTAAATATTTAGTATTAAACATACCCTCGGAAAATAAATATAAATGTTTTTTTTTTTTTTTTTTAAAATTAATATTCAAACAAAAACAAAACAAAAAAAAAAAAAAAAAAAAAAAAAAAAAATATGAAAACAAAAATGTAATAATATACAGGTGCATTTAAAACATAACGATATTATTGACAGGGAAGACTCTAATATCTTGTAAATATTTTTAAATTGTAACTCTCCTCAACTGGCACCAAAAACCTACAATTTAATCTAATCATTTAACCATTTCGTATTAAAATATAAAAAAAAAAAAAAAAAAAAAAAATATAAATTTGATAAAATTAATTTTTTTTTGTTTTTTGTGTTTTAAACTTATGTTAATTTAACTATAAAATACTATATAGTTAATCACTGTTTAACTCTTTAAATAAGTTATACAAACGGTGCAAGTGGGCATAAATACGATAATTTTCATTTTTTGTGGCAAATTTTAAGTAGAATACCTTTTGACCAATAAAATAAACTTAGAAAATATATAAAAATTATAAAAGTTACTTTACTGTCATTATGATACTTGGAGAACTCAACTCAACTGAACAGCGTGACTGATTCATTCCCCCCGTACTCTCTTATCATTTACGTTTTTGATTATTCTACATCTGATGTTAACAATAGAATTAAAAAAGTTTCACCTTCAGATCTTAGTCTGACGTCGAATTCTAGTTTAATTTTTTTTATTGTGCAAATATGTAGAATAGAAATATATTTGATTTAATATATTGGGTTGTACTTAAATTCTTATACATTAATAGTTTCTTCCTGCCGAGACCTTTTTTTTCCTTCAATTTTACCATTAACTATTAATTGTAAGACTTGTGGTATTTTTCATTTCTCAATATATAGTATGTTGTTTCCTACTTTTGTTTTGTTACTTTTATTATATTGATCAATTCTCTTTCTCTGCCTATTCTGTTGTAAACTTCAGTATTTGTGATATGGGCTGTCCATGGAATTTTAAGTATTGTTCAATATATCTATGTTCCCCATCTCTTAAACTTTCATTGTCCGTGTTTTTGCACCGTATAATAGGATTGACCAAACATAACACCTGACGAGCATAGTTCTCAACTCAAGCTCCAATCTGGGGTTCTGGAAAACGTTCATTTTTAAAAATGCATTTCTTGCTTGTTCTATTCTGACTTTTATTTCCACGTCATTGTTGAAGGTGTTTATTATCCAGGACCCCAAATATTTGAACTTGTGTTATAAGGCGAACTTGTGTTCTAAGGAAGTGTTCCTCTATTTTAATAGAATTGGTATATTTGGGTTCTTTCCAAATACCATGACTTTGGTTGTAGAGGAATTGGTCTTCATCCCGTATTTCTTACAGGAGCCTTCAAGTCGCTCCACTAAACTCTGGTGTCCAGTATCAGAGTCGGCAATATGAACTGTGTCATCGGCAAATCTAATGTTGTTAATGACTTCACCGTTGACTTTAATACCGCAATCTGTTAAAGAGAAAGCTTTCCAAAAAATGGCCCCAGAACTCATATTATTATTAACATTATTTTTATTGAAAGTAACAAATTTTTCTTAATCAACAACAGAGTTTCTGCCAATGTTGAAGGAACAGGAATATTAGCGCACTTCAACTTTGACCTTATTAAAGGCTGAGTTAGAATTAACGGAATCATCAATATCTGTAGCGTTTTACGTGATTCGAGATTTTTAAGGCTGAACTTTGAAATGCGGTTGAACTAGTTATCGTTCTTTCCGAAGGTTTGTCAATTGGAATAGGATGGAACTCTTAATTTTGGCGCTGTTTTTCTGGGCACCTGTCGGCATTGTCTAGATAAACGAATTAAAGGCCCCGAAATTTCCAATCCTTCGAAAATGCTATACACTGTCTTTAACTCTGTTTATATTTAGTTCTATTTATATTCCACAATGTTTAGGGTTGTTTACAAACAGGATGTAAGTATTGAAGGACATTGGCACTCGATACTTAAGTTATTTTCCTGATTAGAAGTTTAATTTTTAAAAAATAAAAATTTTAAACAAAATATTTATAAACTGTTTGAATTTTATAATAAAAATTATACCACATTTTTTGACAACAGTGATGTTTGAAAGATCAGTGTATTCTCTTTTAAATTTGCCTGTATATTTTTCGAAAACTTTTTGAAAACTGCCTGTTCATCGCAAATTTTCCCACGGTATAATTCTTAATCTCTGATATTACCATGGTTACGGCACTAAAAGAAATGCAACATTGCCACTTCCTAAATGACCTGTATTTCTAATTATTCATCTGAGAAATGTTTTTTTTTTTCAATTTATCTACTTCAGTATTCACATAATAAATACTGAATAAAACACGCCCCAACGGTTTTAGGTTTGAGTATAACAACTAACTAATAACGAACACAATAAGATGTTTGTTAATAACAGTTTAATATTATACTGTTTGAAATTACAAGGCGTATACGGTGTATGGATAGCCTTCAACCGCAGGAATTGAAAAACAGCTGATCTAATATCAATCTGAAACGAAAAGTATATAACACCTGTATTTTGCCTGTGCAAACATACAGATTGGAAACAACCAATCTAACAAAATAATTTGCCAAATAAATTCTTAATAACTCAAACAGCTATGGAACGATGTATACTAGGTCTGTCTGAAGACAAAATTAATAACAGTAATGAAAACGATAAAACTTGGCGTTACCGATACCGTTCATTAGCTAAAATGAAATGATAATGGGCTGTATGTTGCTAGACTAGATAAAGACAGATGGACGCATAGAATAATGGAGTGAAGGCCTAGACAAACTAAAAGAAGTGTAGGACGTCCACAGAAACGTTGGGTGGACCATTTGGGACACATTAGGGAAGTGGCAGGTAAACGGTGGTTAATTACAGCACAAAACAAGAAGACACTGAAAAGGATAGGAAAGACCTATATACAGGAGTGGATGAATCCTGGTTGAGGAAGAAGAAGAAAGACTGTTTAATGTACACCCCATTTATTGATCAGCACTGCAAATATTACTTTCTTAATCTGTTCGTTTCTGATATTATTATATGTTATCATCAAGAAAAAGAGAGCATCCTCCTCAAGCTTATGCGCAAGTCGTTTATCTTAAAAGTCCTTATAATCGTGTCTTGGCGCTTGATAACAGTCAGTGATACATCTGACAACCACGTTCTATAGGTTATATTGAAAAAAGTTAAATGGTAAACGATTATTTATTGTGCTTATGGTGCAAAATACCTAACACAGGGTGATTAACAACGGAGACAAAACTTTTCTCTACTATAAAATTTTCAAAATGTTACGACACTTTGTGTGGAAGGCGACATTTAAATATTTATTAAAATTTTCGTATATACATTCCGGTAATAATTTGATATCCAACTAAATTATTGAAAAATAATCCCAAATGATAATTAAAATTCCAATCAACCTGTTGCTAGTTCAATATCTTGTCAACAAAAATACCTATAAATTAAAAGTTGTTAACAACCTTTACATACTTGACCTGGCTCATATGAATTTAAGCCAAGCAGTTCAGTGCAATACAACTGATACTCAATGTTTTCTAAAAGTAAAGGAAAAAAATGCATCTTCATGTTGGTACAAAGAAAAATTTCAACTTCCAAATTTACGGCCTTTTCACTGGATAATTTCTTTTGAAATTCGAAACATTAATAAAAGCAAAACGTATTATTTTATAAAATGGCGCTCGTTAACTATTCTCGTGCGCTTGGCAAAATTCCATCTTCTAGCGGTAAAACACACACAAACACTTTGGATAATACTGAAAATAAGCTCCATAATTTCTTTAAATAACTATTATGATTTTTCGAAGTATTTAAGTTCGCCAGCGTGTGTCGGTTTTATTTTTCTTTCACTCGTTTTTCGTGTCATTGTTATGGCCTTCTTTGTTTCCTTTGTATCTCGCTGAAATTTCTGCTAAACAGAAATCAAATTACTGTCATCAAATATATTTATGAACCATTGCTATAATGTTAAACAAAGTACAAATTATTTTTTATTTACCTAGTAATACAATTTGAGAGAAAGAGAGAGAGAGGTATCTATTGCATTATACACCATTATTATATGATTATTAATGGTCATAATTGAATTAATAAGACATCTATTGATTTTATGCATATACTCGTACATATAACATAGATGATCATTGTCATTGTTCGTGGTATATCAGATTTAGAACAAATGCTGCCTATTGAGTTTAATGAAATATATTTGATTATTAAGGTGTTTTCCTTTTGTTTTCAAATACATTCCTTTTATTTCTTTCTCTTTATATTTTGAAGTTCAATGCTTAATGGTTTATTAATATGTCACTTTGTTTAAATCTTGAGTCGATTTTAATCGAATAGGATCAGTATTAATAATTTAAATGAAATAAATATCAATTTAGTAAGTAAAAATGACTTTATTTTCAAGTAAATCTTTAAGTAGGTAAATACAATTGTATTAAATGTCTTCCAAAATAAAAATAATAGATACAAGGGTATCCTGATGAATTTTGTCTAGTGACGAATGGTTTTGTAATGTCCTGGAATTGATCTACCTTTATTAGATTCCTTCAATCCATTCAGTCTTCGGTCCATCTTAAAACTAGAGTTAACCTGAAACAGACAATTTTTCTATACCTACAGAGTATACAGGATTTGGAGTTTTTCTAAATCATAAATTGCAAAAAACCTTATTTTTGGGTTCCTAATGCCACTATAGATGAGAAAACCGCGTTAGGTGCAGATTTAAAAGTAAGGTTCTTCGGCTCGATATCATTTCCATACTTTTAAAGAAAAACTTTGGTTCTGCCATGTGCTGCTAAATTAATATTAACGTTTGATTATATTCTAAATAACTAACAAAACAACATTACCTGTAAACGATACAATTCTCCTTTTTGCCACTAACAACTGTCGCCTAATAAATATCATTGTACCATTCAAAATAACGCAGCAAAATTATATAAAATGTATGGCTGATCGGGCTTATCCCGTCAAATACCATCTTTCGATGTCCAATCTCGAATGACTTTCTATTGGAGAGTATTAATCACGTGGCAAAGCCTACCAAGAAATTAAAAACTGTTCGCTTATTCTTGCCAAAAATAAAATACTCTCGTGCTTAAAATAAATTTTTATATAGGACGTCTTATTTGGAATAAATAGAACCAGCAACACTTTCCAAAAATAATAAAATAATCTCAGTTTATTTTGAACATGGTTCTTTTAAAACATATAAATTAATAAAATTACTTTAAAAAGACTAAATATTAAAAATAAAAAAAAAAAAAAAAAAAAATGCTTTTTAATTTTTATTATGTATATCTCATGGATTGCCCACACAAATCTACAAATGGGTTAAATATTAAGCTTTTGGTTTAAAAGTGACGCTCTAAAAAGCATATTTTACATTATTTTTTTATTTGGGCCTCCCCCTAAAACAAATTCCTGTATCCGCCCCTGCCGTAAAGTCAGTCACATCTTCTGTATTATCCTGAATCTTTGTGAAATATATATAACATTTAGACTTCGATACCATAATGCAAATTGGGACAAATAGTATTATATGAATATTTATGTTTACAGGTATTCTTAGTACATACAGATGTATTCATATGTCGTATTTTACAATTTAAACTAAATTCGCAATTAAACCTACACAGATGCGGAACGTACTAAACTCGATTTAGGAAATTCGCAATTTGACCTCGATAATCTCAATAACTATATCTACAAATCCACAGCTAATGTCGGCCATAACTTCATTGAACAAATATTACATTACATTTTGGTTCATTAGTTCTTTTGTTTATTTCCTTTAATAGAGTACGATAACTTTACCTGATAAGATAAATTCTCCATATCTCATTACGGTTTGTTTGATAACATTTTCTTTAAACCGTATTGTATAAGTTTAATCAAATAACGTTTATTAAAAATAAAATGTATTAATATCAAATAATAGCAAAAATAAAACAAAAATTCACCACAATACACCAAAACACTTTATTTTTTACACACCGGACGCATTTACTCTAACGGTATTGTCGCATATCCGTCCGTTAAAACGATCGATGATTAAAACTTTAATCATTTAAGTTTAATCATCTGCTGATGCTAGCATAGTTAGTGTTTTCTAAATGAATTAGTGTTTATTTGCATTGTAACATAAAGGTTCCAACCCTCAACTGTAATAATCGCAAGTAATATAGAGAATATATCTAATATTCTAAATAAAAGAAAACCAATTCTAGTTTTACAATATAGAAAGATATCATAGAAAGAAACGTTGCATGTAATTTCATGCAATATGAACAAATTTTTGATTGCTAACTTCAAGATGAATTTTCTATTTCTTCTTGTTTAGAATGTGTCATGTTAGTGTTATTAAAAATAAAAAGACAAAATCAAAAAAAATTATGGATATTATTATGTCAAATTTCATAAAAATGACTTGCACGAAAAACGGCACCTTTAAAACTTTTGATTTATCTTAAAGTTTAATATATTTGTCTAGTAGGCCGATTTTTGTTCTTTACTTCTACGTGGAGCTAAGCGATTCCTGCTCTCCAGTTGATCGGCTGTTGGCAATTGATTTGACATATCGCCATGATCGGTTTACCGCTTCGATCTCCGTTTTAATTGTCCTCTGCCATGTATGTCATGGACGACCATGGAGTTCTTTTACTGCCTTGTGGATTCCAATTCTCAATAGTTCTGCCAGCGATGTTGTTACCGCTTTGCCTAAAAGTGTAACCAATCCACCTCCATTTTCCAAGTTGATCTCGTTATACACCTGCCTCTGTTTTGTCAAGCTCCATATATCCTCATTTCTGATAGTATTTTATATTTCTATTATTTTTATTGTATTTGATTTTCCGTATTCAATTGTTTTTTTTTTTTTTTTAAGTTTTAAAGCTCATTAATATTGCAACGATGAATAGATATAAGATATTAAAAAAACATTAAAAAAAAAAAAAAAAAATCTTAAATAAATAATAAATTGTGCTTAAAGGCCTTGAAACAAAAAATATTAAGTGTGGAATATCATTGTACTCAGAAAACCGAACTTCTTTCAAAAACCTGAAATTAAAAAATGCAGGTTCCATATTCAAAAAATTTAAGTTGCCCTATGTATCCCAAAAATATCAGCTAATTTGAAAATCTAAAAATACTATTAGATAGCCGTAATAAAGTGGCTATGAGAAACGATGCAATTAGTTTTCTCGATTTTCTAAAAAGTAACGACCGCTACTGGGGCGCCGAATATTAACTCTAAACTATGGTCTGGCTTCGTCATCAACTTCGACTTCGTCATCAAGAGACGACGAATGGCGAATTTATATACAGGGTCCGGCAATAGTTGCGTCGGGCATCGTGTAGCTCTTTAGAAAAAAAATTTTTTTTTTTTTTTTTTTTTTTATTGGAACATCCTGTATGCAAGATTTTTTTTATTTAAAATATTTATAGCAAAGTTAAGAACATACAATTTAAAGTAAATACTAATTTATAGTTTTGATTTCAGACAGTTCTTGTATTTTTAATAATTTTTTAAGAGGGCTGAAAAATATATATTTTTTATTTATTTTTTAATATCTCTGAAACTATCGAAATATATTTATTCATATCTTAGGGTCATGTAAAGTGATCTGAAAGGAAGCCAAAAATTCAATAATATACAGGGTGTTCCATTTAAAGAAAATCATCCAGGTCCACTCACACTTTTTTCAGCCACCCTATAGGAGTTAAAATATTTTCCTAAAATACATCCTGATGCATACTTTAGGTTTGCACTTAAACAAAATTCCCAAGTTTTTTATTCTAGGAGCTACAGATGCCCGACGCACTATTGCCGGACCCTGTATAAACCCATTCATAGTTAACTTAAAAAATATTAGAAACTAACTGTGTCTTTAGTGAAATAAATGGATTGGTATGGACGTCTGCTTTTTTTCTGTCATAAATAATCTTACCTGAGAAAAAAATAGAGTTAGAGACAGTTCTAGTGTGCACTAAAATTAAATATTAAATAGTATTCAGACAAATTGGAAAGTAAAAAATATCTAAATTGCCAGCAATTTCCTTATTATGACGTGGAAAATTATTCGACGTATGAACGTGCTCTGAATTAAGATCCACCTTCGCGCGGCTTAAAATATCGGTTGAAAATTGGAAACTGTCGGGAATTTGAAAGAAAGTTTTGATAGAAAAACGTACGGCAAGCAAACGTAATTCTAATAATTCGGAAAATGCATCCACAATGAATTTGATTTTTGACCTAGAAGATATTGAATTTCGTTATATGAATTATTGACTTCACGTGCATTTATATTATATTTTTTATTGTCGGAGTTTATATACTCAGATGCAAAAAGCGCACCGGAAAAATTTTTAGACAAGTTTAAAATGTTATATTTTTTTATTTTTAGCCCTAGTTTCTTGGATTTTTAGCAAGCTGCCTATAAATATATCAAATTTAATTCGTAAACTCAGTTTATTATAAACTTTAGTATTTGACTTATTATACATGGTTAATCGAAGAGTTGTTTTTACCTTATCTTTAAAACACTCTGTGGAATAATTTCGTAAGCAAATTTTCCTAAATTTTTTTTTAGGTTAGAACCATTTCTCCTGAATATTTTGTTTTTTGGCTCATGTCAACACATGCCTTGGTCGAGGTAGCTTTGGTAATTATTGCTGTGTACGATTTATATTGTTCTTATTCTCGAAGATTGTGCAAAAGTCATTGATCTTGTTGAAGATAGCCGAAATTATAAATATTCTCTTGATCCTTGAATAAGAATGGGAAAACATAACACAATATATTTGCAGCCTCATTAACAGTATGAACCGATGTCTACAGACAGATATAACAGCCAGGAGAGGCAACACAAAGTATTATAGTATTTTTACAAGTTTTTTTTTTGAACACTTAGTTATTAATGTTATTTTTTTAATACCCTTCGTTCTTTTAGTGTTACTAATATTTATCAAAAGGCTTTCAACACCGTTGAAATATGGTCAATATTAGCAGCTCTACAAAATACAAGAATAGACTCAAGATATACTCAAATCATTGAAAATGTTTACCAGGAAGCAACAATGCATATTAATAATAGATTAGATACAACAACTACGCCCAACAGAAGTATTGGAGAAAGGTGTGAAACAGATGAGCAACAGAGGTGTATCAGACTAAAACACCTCAGATTTGCAGACGATATAGTTCTAATAGGTAACAACATCACAGAACTAGATGAAATGTTAAGTGAATTACATCTATCAGCTGCAAAGATAGGACTGAACATTCAAAAGGCTGGAGCCTTACTAAGTACTGAGTTCTGAAGATACCAATCTTATACAAAACAATAAGATCGAATGTGTAAGAGAATATATATATTTAGGCTGTCGTATTAGATTTGGAAAAGAAAAGCAACACGCAGAAATTACAAGGCGTATACGATTAGCATAGATAGCTTTCGGTAAACTGGGACATATTCTGAAAAACAATACTATAACTATCAATCTGAAGCGAAAAGTATATAACTACAACCTAACCTATATTTTGTCTGTACAAACATATGGACTGGAAACGACCAGTCTAACAAAAGCATTTGCAAATAAACTCTTTTACAACTCTAAGAGCTATGGAACGATATATACTGGGGGGTCTGTCTTCGAGACAAAATTTGCAATGAAAACATCAGGAAGCAAACTCTTGTTTGCCTTATACCCGTTATGCCTGTTACCGATATAATTCAGGAAGTGGCTAAAATGAAATGGGCTGGCCATGTTGCTAGACTGGATAAAGACCGATGGACGCATAGAATAACAGTGTGGAGGCCTAGACAAACCAAAGTATGGGACGTCCACCGAAACGTTGGGTGGAGGAAATTAAGGAAGTTGCAGGTAAACCGTGGTTAAATAGAGCATAAAACAGGGAGATATGGAAAGGGATAGTGTGGAAGAGACCTATATCCAGGAGTGGATGAATCCGGGTTGAGGAAGAAGAAGAATATTTATTAAGACCAAGCATATGTCGTTACAGTCTTACGTTTTTTAAATTTTAATAAGTATAGCGTTCAAAATAGTGTCGATATATGCGACGATAGTCACCAAAACCCACCTCATGATATTTATATATTAAAAAATTACATCATAAAGTAATCATATAGTTGAAAAAATTGCAAATTGTTGGTGGCAAGTTCATTTCGCTGTTAAAAATTAACCAAAACATTAGTCAAAAACAAAATGCTCAGAAGACATGGTTCTGAGAGAAAAATAATGTTCACTCTCAAAATTATTGCACAGTTTTAAGTTAGGGTAAAAACAACCCTTCAATTAACCCTGTATAATAAGCCAAATACTAAAATTTATAAAAAAACTGAGATTACGAATTAAAGTTAATATAATTATATACAGTTTGCTAAAAAATCAAGAAAATAGGGCTAAAAATAAGAAAATACAACATTTTAAATTTGACCAAAATTTTCCGTTACTTTTTTTTGCATCTGAGTGGAGATTGCTCACCGAAAATGGTCAAATATGTGTGTCTTTCGCCAGCTTGCAGCTATCGTATTTATACAGGGTGAGTTTCCTAGGATGTTCTCTATGGGTATCTCGGAAACTACTGGAGATAGAGAGTCAGTTAAATGGGCAAAGAATTGCAGTTTTGTGGGGTCATAAATATGCGCCTTTCAGATTTTCGAAAAAGTTCATGGCTTACTAGATATTTCGAAAAAAAACAAATTTTGGCTATTTTAAAAATTGTCTCTAATTCCCTTATAGTCTATTTTAGACAAAAAGTTTTCAGATAAAAGTTGTAGATAATCACATCCCTAATAAGATTGTGCTCTCCGATTTTTTCTAAAGCCTGTCATTTTTGACATATGACACAAACATATGTTTTTTTAAATGGAAACTATACTTGGCCATGACTTCATAAAAAGCGCCATTTTTTAAGCTTTTCAGCGATATAAGCTATAACATGTTTCTTTCACAAAATTACTGAGTTATTATAATTCTTATCTTTTTGACTAATTTCACTTAGTTAGCCATGGAAACAAGTTCAATCGTCGTTGCTCTCAGAAATGTGAAATTGTCACATCCAATCTTGTAAATTAAAATAAATAAAAATTGTGCGAGTTTTTCAAATGAATAAAAGCGTGTAGGATTATTGGTTCAACTTTTCTTGCCCGTACAGTTTCGAGGATACGTTGACCGGTGAACGGTACTTACGTTTTTTAGAGAACGGTTTTTAAGACATGTTAGAAAAGTTACATTTAGATACTCAAGCATTAATAGAGTGGTTCCAACATGACTTTCATTATGACACACCAACCCCCCCACAATGTAAGAAATGTTAAAAATTATTTCATTATCATAATTATGTAGACTCAGGGATAGAAAGAGGTGGACCAAGAACTTATGAACTTATGAGAGGCATTCGAAGAGGCGGAACAGGAGAAGTTTATTTAAGTCGACCGGTCGTTCTGTGACAATAGCTAGAAATTCAGTTTTAAAAAGATGCATTTATGTACTCAAAACAATTGCGGATTTTTTGATCATTTTCTAAAATAACTTAAAGTGTAGGTATTGATTATTTTTTAAGCTTTAGCTTGTGTAATGTAAATTGTAAAGAACCGTTTAATAATATATTTTGTCTTTTTATAAGTTATAAATCATAACAAAATTAGAACACCATTGGAAAACTTTCTCTAAAAACGTAAATAACTTTCACTGGTCAACGTATCTTGTGTGGTGAAGAAAAGTTGAACCAATAATCCTACACGCTTTTCTTCATTAAAAAAAAAATATTTACAATTTTTGTTTATCTTAATTTACAAAGATTGGATGTGACAATTTCACATTTCTGAGAGCAACGACGATTGAACTTGTTTCCATGGCTAACTAAGTGAAATTAGTCAAGAAAAGATAAGAATTGGCTATAACTTAGTAATTTTGTAAAAGAAACATATTTTAGCTTATATCGCTGAAAAGCTTAAAAAATGGCGCTTTTTGTGAAGTCATGGCCAACTATGGCTTCCATTTAAAAAAACATATGTTTGTGTCATATGTCAAAAATGACAGGCTTTAGAAAAAATCGGAGAACACAGTCTCATTAGGAATGTGATTATCTACAACTTTTATCTGAACACTTTTTGTCTTAAATAGATTATAATGGAATTAGGGACAATTTTTAAAATAGCCAAAATTTGCTTTTTTCGAAATATCTAGTAAGCCATGAACTTTTTCAAAAATTTGAAAGGCGCATATTTATGATCTCACAAAACTGCAATTCTTTCCCGATTTAACCGACCCTCTATCTCCAGTAGTTTCCAAAATGCCCATAGGGAACATCGTAGGAAACTCACCCTGTATATATTAACCAAGAGGAGATCCCACATAATAGAACCTTCATTATTATAGCATGGTCACATAATCACTCAGATATATGTTACATAAAATAAGAGTCATAAAAATAGCATGGATGCTTATAAGGCTTACATTTAGTTATCCCCCACCACATTTTCCCACAATAATTGCCATATCCATCCCAACACACGTAAAACTACATTTTCTGATGTTATCTAGCAAATGATTTTTCTATAACTACGTGTCGAGTTAGTAAACCGGGAGAAACGAGAAAATAAATTCGAACAAAAACTGACTGCGTCAAGTTTTCTAAAAGTTTCTTACATTGAACGGATCCCGCTGAATCCAAACAAGAAACTTTGCTGTATTTTATAAAAAAATGGAAGTAAAAGAAAATGCTTAATCCTATTTCTTAAACAGAAAGTTTAGTTGTTGTTAGATTTTGGAAAAAGTATTCAAAACAATGTTGACATTTGAAAAGTAAACTTGTTAATGATATAATTTAACAATATCAGTAAAAGTAGGGTTGCAGAACTACGAAAAATCTAACCGTAAAAATAACTTAATTTTGTCACAACGTCACGTATCTACTAAACCCACCGAAAGTACCCATATCTATCTGGTCGATTTTCTCGTTTTCGGTGCACTCAAGAGATGTTTCACTGTTGGAATTGCATGTATATTTTCTTGGCTGTCGCTGCCAGTAGTTGGCATCTGTCATCAGTCGACTATAATTATATGGCAGACATAGGCAGTCTTCTTCGCAGTCATTAGCAGTCGCTTGGCAGACAAATATTTTTACACATTGTACATTTACATGTACATTTTTTTACTTATAAAAAGTATTGTGCAGAATTGCTGCTTCTAACCTCTTCATAAACTGTACTATAGTATATATGCTGCCATTACTCGCCGACGAGTATTCGACACGCATCAAAAAATGGTCACGCAAGGCGTTTTCTTTCATGAGCTTTTCTGTGACTGAAAAGCCCGATACGTGATGTTATTTGCCTACCGCACTCCGGACATTCAAAAATCTCATTGCTTTGTTGCCTCTTTACTTTTTGGTTGTCGCTGTTAACTGATTTTACAATCCTTCTCCATTCAGTTCTATTGTGAACTGCTTCTTCCTAATGATTCTGCATGTTAATCCCCTTTAAGTTTTCGTGAAAAATGTCCTTGTACCTTTTGAGTTGTCCACCCGGCCTCCTCTTACCGTCTAGCAGAGATTTTGGTATGCGGTTTTCTTGCATTTTGCATACGTGACCAGCCCATCTGAAGCGGGATTTTGTAACCATGACTCCAATACTTTCGCAGTTAGCTTTGTCAAGGACCGATACGTTTGAGACATGATGGAACCATCGGATTCTTAAAAGTTGTCTAAGGTGTCTCTATTGCAAGTTGTTTAATGCGTTCATGTGTCGGCGGTACGGCGCCCAGGTTTCGCTCCCATATAACATGGTGGGGATTATAATTGCTCGGTACACTGTAAGTTTTGTTTTTGTACTCAAGTCATGATTGTAGAAAACCCTGTCTTTTAAGTTCCAGAATGCTCTTGAGGCGCTGCTAATCCTGTGCTGAATTTCGGAGTCGATATTGGCCTTTTCCAAAATCAAACTGCCGAGGTAATTAAATTCCGCTACATATTCCAATAGTTCTTCTCCGATTTTTATAGCATTGTTATGGTCTTCTGGGGGAGTGCACATGATTTTAGTTTTGTCGATGTTTAGCTTAAGGCCCAAAGCGTCGTATGCCCAGGTATATGTGTTCAACATTTCTTGTAATTGTTGTAACGTGTTTGCAACTAGAGCGCAATCATCAGCGTATTGAAATTCTGTGATGAATTTTGTACGTGTTTTTGCCTTTGTTTGAGTCTTTTTATGTTGAACAGACCGCCATCAAATCTGTATCTAATGCCCTATCCTCTCTCCTGCAGTTTGCTGTCCACTATAATGGAGAGCGCTGCCATGAATATAATAATGAATGAATAAGAGCGCTGCCATGAATAAACTGTAAACTCTATGCGATTATCTATGTCTAGCGTGTGTCTATGTCACATTAGATTTCGATGTATCGCCGATTTTGAATCCTCTTCTTGTGATATTCCCGTCAAACATCAAGTAGTCGATTATTTTTTCGATGAAGTAGATAAAAGCAGTATCATAAAATGGAATATTAGTGCAGAAGAATCGACTGGTTATGGAATACAGACTAATTTTTGGCTCTCTGTTGAATAAGAACTGGCGTCTGAATAATTTCCTGCATCTGCTTTCGATGGTTACATCGATTACTCTATCTGGATATCCATTCTGCCTGGTATTCTTCTTGACATTGATCATTTATTGTTTAAGAACTATATATAGCTTATGATTATTGATGTTTCCCTTCTTTATGGGTAGTCATAAGTCCAAATTTCATTAGTCTTCACCATTATTCTTTTCTGTCTTTACCTTCTGCTCTGAAGTACAACTTTGTATTTTCACAATACACATCACGAAAACAGAATTTTCATAATGTGCGTTATTTCAAAAAAACTTCACTTATTTAGAAGTATTTACATATTATATCGTTATTTTGATTTATGTGGTATTATTGGCACCAAAACAAAAATTTTGTTGAGTTTTCATAGAGAACATCGTAGGAAACTCACCCTGTATGTAGTGTGATTTGATTGCATTGGTTTCACTCTTTTTGGTTGGATTGGTTTAGTTATTTGGCGAGTTGGTTAGCGTGGTTATTTGGAGGGTGTTAATTTATTTGTTAGTTAGTTTTTCGGGTTTGGGAAATATTCCTTGCTCAAAACTAGATTTGCGTATTTTTTGCATTGGCATTGCCCGAATTCGACTGTTGAACGTAACATTTGCACTTATTGCCAACTGAGTCTCAATACATACACGGCTGGTAGGTCTCGATAAAAGAAACATATTTTCGCTTTACCGTTTTTCAAATAAGTCTAAAATAACTGAATTATTTCACTTTGAATATTTAAAAAATATGATTTTTATGCTTAAATTTTGAGAACCACTGGATCTTTTCTGGGTTATCTTTCTTATAAATGTAATCTACTACCTATGTTGCCATATTATCAAGAAATTATATTTTTTAACTAAAAACTGAAAAAATCCCAAAAAAATTCAAAAAATCCCAAATTTTCAATTTTTTTTTCAAAAAAAAACTTATACTTAGATGTGTTTCTGGGACTAATATATTTGTATTTATTTAAGACTCACCCTGTATAATATTAAAACGAGATAAACATGGTTTATAATATTAAAAGTAAAATTTAATTTGATGAAAAATAAAAAAGTGGGCCTATAAAATAATCGTATGAGCGTCCAGTTGGCTGGGAAATCGATGAAATTTCCCATATAAAATAGCAGCGATATTCATTGAGCCATCGCTGACGCCGGTTTTTTTTCGTATTGTATAATATTTCTATATAGAATAATGAATATATTTACCTGTAGAAAGAAAAAATTAAAATGTATTTTAAAATATTTTTAATGAAAATCCTAATCAATAAAACTAAAGTCGAAGGTTTCAATTAATATTCTATTATTTATCTATTTCTTTGTATCAATATATTTCCGTATTTAAAAATTGAATAATAAAAATGAATGGTGATCTGTGCCATTTATCAATTGGTCCATATTTTCGACAGCAAAATGCCATCCTATTGTTCTACGATATTCAGAGACAATCGTCGGCTTTTCGACGATGTTTTTTTTAATTTTTAGTTTTTAAAGTCCGGGCTAGGCTAATAATCGAACTGATAAATTGCCAATATCGTGGTGGTATTATAGAACCCCTTTATCAAATGAAAAAATCACGGGATTAAGGGGTTAATCTGTTTTCGTAGAATTAGGGTCTTTGTCCTATTTGAGATAACGATCCCTTCCAGGACTCTATCTTAATCGGAATTGTTTACCTTTAAGTTCTGAAGTTCGAAGGTTATCTGATGGATTCTGAATCTATTGTTATAAGGCAAAATTGAATATACCACATGCTGTACCTAATAGTATAACAAAAATTGTAATTAATACAATATACTCGTACACTAACCGGTACGAAAAACGGGCATCTTAAAACTTTTATGTATTTTAAAGTTTTATTTAGTTTGTAGTAGCGGGCCGATTTTGATCATTTTTTAAGCATTTTGTAGCTAAATTATTTGTATTTTTAGTGTACTTTTCTAAATTAAAAATGAAGTTCTCATCTGTCAATTATACGAGGGAAAATAAAATGTCGATTTGGTAAAGGTTTGAAACACCCTGTGGAATATGTTAACAAAACAAGAAGTTTAGGAATTATTTTAATCATCTAGATCATCTTTTCTTGATGGTTTATTTTTGTCTGTTAGCGATGTAATTTTGATCTCTTTCATCTTCAACTAAAGCAACATAGCGGATATAACTTCTGGGCTTGCTTAGAGTAACTGCATCTCTGCGAGAGTAACTGCCCAGCAGACGATAATAACATTATTTTTCTATAGCAGTGATATTAATTACATATATTATAAAAACTATTTTATATGAAATGAACAAAATTCTTACAGTTTCAGTGTATATTAATAATTAATATTTTCTTGCCTTTAGCCTGTGTATTTTTTCTAATTTCGAATAATTTTCGAAACTAGAGAAAAAAATAAAAAGTAAAAAGATAATTGTTTGCTTGTCGTAAAGGGGGGAACCAAGCTCCACTCCCACAACCGGTTTCTGGGCCTACCCTTCATCAGGTGGGCTGTCCAGTACTACAGCCAGCCCCTGTTCCCCCCTTTACGACAAGCAAAACAATTTTCTTTTTACTTTCTTTTTCTCTACTTTCTATTTTTCGAAATTAGAAAAAAATACACAGCTAAAAGCAAGAAAATATTATTTATTAAAACTATTTTATAAGTCTGTTGACAGGGACCAAAAACAAAGGCATGGATTTAATGTTAAAAATTACGAACAAATGTTATATAGTGTCTTCTTCAAAAGGGAATATCTTAAAAAAAAAGCTACTGAGATGAACCAAATACCAACTATCGAGTGATAAAATGATTTTTAAATTCCTTGCTTTGTTAACATATTCCACAGGGTGGTTCAAACTTTCTCACCATATAATCAACATTTTGTTTTCCCTCGTATAACAAGATGGGAACTTTCATTTTTAATTTAAAAAGATACACTAAAAATTCAAATAACACTACAAATTACTAAAAAATCATCAAAATCGGTCTACTAGAACACAATATATAAAATTTTAAAATACATCAAAATTTTTATGTGTCCGTTTTTCTGTCGGTGAGTGTATGCCTATAATACTAGTTATTATTCAATATTCTTAAGTGTTTTGTAGGTAAATAATTTGAAGTCAGATTAAATTATCAAAATTAATTTACAAGAAAAAGAAACACACTACACTATTTAATAAAACTTAACACTAATAATTTTTGATATAATAAAGCCTGACTCCCTACATATTAAATTTGTTCTGAGTAAAATTGAAAAGTGTGGCATTCGTGTTCAGATGTTACATTGGTTAAAATCTTATTAAAATATATTATTATGAGCACTCTTTCAATCTTTTATAGATTGAAAGGGTGATCAAAAATATCAGAAAATGTGATACTTTAAAAAGAGCATGACATATGCAAAAAATATGACGTTAATTAAAATAAAAATAAATCTATCAAGGAATGAAATCGAAATTATATTACCATGGAAACGCCTTTTTTATTTTAGGGCTTACAAATTTTTTGTAAGCATAGTTTCACGTTTTTTCGATTGTCTCTAAAACGGTATGGAATTTTGTAAAAGTATATACGGGATTAACCATTTTAAAACAAACAAAATGTTTTATAAAGAATACATTTTCTCAAAACGCCAATAATAAAAACGTTTTTCCTCTTGTAAATAAAACTGGGAACATACTGTATATAAAGGGTGTCCCAGAAATAAGTGCAAGTATTTTAAGGGTGGTAGATCTCGATAAAAGAACCATATTTTATCTTTATCGTTTTTCAAATAAGTCCAAAATAACGGAGTTATTTTATTTTGAAAATTTCCAAAAAAAAATATTTTTTGCTCAACTTTTGAAAACCACTGGATATTTTCTGGATTTTCCTTCTTGTAAATTTAGTCTACTACTTATGTTGCCATATTGTAAAGAAATTATGTTTTTTAACTAAAAACTAAAAAAAATCCAAAACTTTTTATAATAGGCGTGTTTCTAGTAACATTCGTAACATAGGCGTGTTTCTGGGGTTGAACTATACTACCAGTTAAAATACTTGCACTTATTTCTAGGACGCCTTGTATAAATCAGTAATCCTAGCTTCTACCACATCCGGCATTTCAACCTCCATATCTTTTCGGTTTTGCCATTCTTCCTCCTTAATAGCTCTATTTCTCATGTACTAGTGTATTCAATCTAACCCCGTAGTTGTAGGTCTCCCTCTTTTCATTCTACTTTGGGGACGATACTCCATTGCCCTTTTTGGCTATCTTTCCTCTCCTATTCTTTTTACGTGCCCATACCATAGAAACTGACTCGTTTCAATGTTGTCGGTGCTGTTATATACCCACCTTGTTCGTCGCTTGATCTCCTCATTTCTAATGTGCTCCATGCTTGATTTTCGGCATGCTCTTCTGAGAAAATACATCTCCACTGACTCGACCATCCTTTCTTTTAATGCATTTGGCACTGTATGTTAGAATTGAATCTACGATTGCTTTATAAATCCTTAGCTTTGTTTGGATGGATGTTTTATTTAACCACAAGAGAGACTTTAAAAAACCGATTACTTTCTCGCCTTGTTGCACTCTGCTATGCGTATCTTTCTTGGAGTTCCTGTCTTCAGATATAATATTTCCTAAATATTTGTATTCGCTGCACCTTTTAATTTCGTGTATGTGTAGTTCAGGATCTTCAGTTTGTTCTACTTTCAGGTATTCGGTTTTTCTAAGGTTGATATTGAGTCCCCATCTATTGTAAGCTTCCTAAACATATAATCGGCATCCTCCTCATAATCTGCAATGTTTCTGTTAAGATTAGAGATAAAATATCCGATCAGCACGAAATCGAGCTTGGTGTTCCTGAGGGCTCAGTATTGGGACCTATGACCTCTGATATTTATAATTTTTATTAATGATCTGCAGGAAAACCTCAATTTCGGTTTTTCTGCAGATTCAACAACACTTCGGTTGTGCTGCGAGCTGAATCTATATTGCCGATAGCTGAAGAGCTATATTGCCGATTAAATACTGTTGTAGTACAACTTATATATTTTTTAGTTAATTGTATATTTAAATTGATGCAAATTACATAAACTTATTGACATTTTCTACTATGAAAACCCACTATTTTCACATTTTTTATATTAAAACAAATGGAAAGAAATAAACCACCCCTATTGTTCCTGTAAACTAAAGAAAAGCTTACTCAACGGCTTGGAAAAAATAAAATGTAAATCATGGCGTGTCGGGACAAACAATTTTTTCTCATATATTCTGAAAATATTCCTCAATTCCAGGGCCTTCCCTAACAATATGTTAACAACTTCCAATATATATTCTCTTTAAATATTTTCCATATTCTTATTATTATATATTTTATATGTTAAATATTTTTATTAACTATAGATACTTTATACTTTATATGCCTGTTGACATTTATAGCAAATGTATTTGTTGAAAAAAAAAATTGTGTGTGCTCGATGTGCGCATATTTAAAGTGAAATTTCTTACTAACAGCTATTAAATTGAAGGATTTGAAGGATACATATTTTTTTATAAATGCTTTTTATAAAATTCAAAAAAAATTAGAGTGAATATAAAACCGTATATTATTCTAGCTTTATCATTTTATAAGGTTTTTTAATTTTTATTAAAAAAACGATAATCACCCAACCGGATAGCTGTAGCCATTAAACCAAAATACTACTACATCTACATCTCTGACTACTACTAACTGCTACTAACCAAAGCTTTGTTCGGGTTCTTGCTATTACCGATTCTGAACCGTCCTAGAACTCTACAGCGCATTTGTAAATGAAATAACATCTTCATATTTCCTTCTGCGCATGCGTATTACAGTTCTAGAGCGGTTCGGAATCAGTGAAAAGAAAAATCCGAAGTAAGCTCAACAATTTTTTTGTGTAGTCTGTTTTTGTTTAAATGTTTTGTTCATTATTCATGTTGTGGATTTATTTTTAAATTAATGTTAATCATTAGGCAACCAGTAAACTCATAAAATATGTATTTCTTTTGCATAATCAAAATCCACCAAAACCAAACCAAATTGTCACTCTAAATCGCTGGTTTTTAGACAGATGTGACTTGTCTTGTCATTATTCAATTCATTATTCGAATTCTCAGAATATTAATATTGTTAACAAAACTTAAAATTAAATTTTAATCAATCACAATTGTTTATCTCCATCATTTACCGGATTAATAATACAGAAATTACAGCTCAGTTACAAACAATTCATTATTTATATTGATATACAGTAATTGTATTAAAATATATGAATATTCTCGTTGATTATTGGTTTGAAATAAATATGACAGTGTCCTCCAATAAAAATGCGAGTTACTAACTCTAAATTCTAATTCCGAACTGGCAAATAAGCTAGACGCTTTACCTAGACCGTTATGTTGAAGGTACAAACATATCGATGAAAATATGCATGAAATCAAGGTTGGTACAGTATTAAAGTTATTATAGTGATTTCCTTAGCCGTGTAAAGATAATTCGGGGACATGCTGTAGTCTTTATTTAAAGTATATTTATAATATGTAGGTACCTGCAAATCATTATTGCTACCCGTCCCGATTTTGTCGGGATAGTCCCGATTTTGATCCAACAGTCCCGCGTCCCCACGCAAAGCCCTATAATGTCCCGATTTTTATTTGTTTCATAGCCACATTTTTATTACACAATAAAATTGTAAAATATATTATTAAAAGTACATGTTTATTAGTTTCTTGAATTTAAGAACAGTTCATTTCCACGAATTAATTAAAATCTTAGAAATTGTAGAATTAAAAGAAGTAGATGTTGATACTCTGTTTAATGAATATTCGATAATAAAAACTTGCGTAAAGGAAATTTGCCAGAAAGGATATAAAAATTATAGGTAAAAAAAATAAAGTATTTTTAAAAGGTAAAGGAAATTTGCCAGAAAGGATATAAAAATTATAGGTAAAAAAAATAAAGTATTTTTAAAACTAGAGTAAATTATATGCCTTCATTGTTTAAGGTTGTTATTTATGTATTTTCACATATCATGTTGAAGTAGACAGACGCTAGAAATAGATATTCAGTTAACCTCATTAGAACGAAACTTCAAATCTCATTTGATTTTAATGTATATCGAATATAAGAATTTTTAGATTTTATTAAAAATAACAAGGCTCTTATTATTGCAGCAACAAAAAAAAATAAAAAATATTCATTACAGTTGGAGGTGGGAACCCGTGGTGTTACAACAAGAAAATAAAACACTAATTCAATTCATAACACACCAAAATACTTTTGTTTTAAGGTTGACGCTAGTTTCTGCTAACCATAAATTGAAGTTAACCATCGCTTTTCATCATCTGCTGATGATACTGCTGGTTAACGAAACGCGTCCAGTTTTAAAAAGTAAAGTATTTAATGAAATTAGCACACTTGTAGGGGTTAAGGCCTTTTTATGCTTGTGTATACTAAGTATGCTATATTTTAAAGTGTTTTGATGTTTTGTGGTAAATTAGTAGTGTTTTATTTGCTGCAAAATTAATATTTTAAAATAATTAAATAAACTAACAAAGCCACTATACAGATTATGCAGCTGAAACTTTTAACTTTCTTTAGGTTTTGTTCTAGTTGTTTTTTTAGATTTAATTGATTGTTTTCTAATTTTGTTTTCAACTTTTCATTTTTATTTTACATAATTCATTTATAAATTCCTCGAATAGTTTTTTTAAAGGCATAAAATATTGTTTCAAAATTCGATGGCCTCATAAAATTTGACATTTAAGAAAAAGGTTGCACTAGTGCTGTCCTGATTTTTTAAATACACAAGGTGGCAAGCCTGCTACAAATTTGTATTTGAACTTCGAGGCAAGTCCGACCTGCACTTGGCCGTTTTTTAATTATTCTCCCTTTTACTCGAATTAGGAAGTCTAAAATAAAGAAATTAGAACTTACCATTAAAATAAATTTGCTATATGTTCCTATTTACCTTGATTTATAACTATAATGTAGAGTAAAAAATATAACTGCTAATTTATTACAATACTCCAATCTCTATCTTAACCAAGGAATACAAAAGAATGACTTTAGAATATTCATATCAGACCAATAAGCTTTATAATTTACAACAATCTTTTCTCTTTTTCTCTTAATAAATTCAAGTTTAATCCAACCTATCTTTTAACAATGATATATTCTCGTATACCACACGCAAAAGTCCAGTAAAATTTTACATTAAATAAATAAATTTTACTCCTAAAGTTTGCTTCCAACGCGCTTTTCGTCATTAATTGTTGAATAAAAAGAATTTTCAGAGTTGAAAGACCTTGGCTCTTTCTAGCATACAAATTTCCTTTAATCCTTTTCAGCTAATTCAGATTGTAATCAAAACTCTATTTTAATATATGCTGTGGAGTTAACAATGAATTAGTTTGAATTTTCAAGACATTTTCAAGGAAGATTATATGTAAAGTCGACCGAGTCTTTCTCAAAAGTGACTCACCCCATAACTTTTTTTTTTTATAATTTTTTCAGATAAAATTTTACTGAAATGTTTTGTTCTAAAAACGTTTTCTATTGTCCTTTGTATACATAAAAAATGGCCTCTATTTTTTGTCAAACCAGGGAAAAACGTAATAACGGTCATTGCCCCTAGGCCTTTAGGATATAAAGATGGTATATCTGAGAAAAATAACACGCATTACTCTACATCATATTTTTCGACACTTCGGTCTCCGTGGGACTAGAGTCCGACGCTTTTTTTTTAAAGTGGTGACGTAGAAATTCTGTATGTTAAGGAAATCATACACTGCCTTTATGCTATGCAGTTTTCTTTAACGAACAAAACGTGTAGGTAAAGTGTAAGTTAGAAAACTGTCGTTCTTGCTGGTCAACAAAACCGAAAATAATCAAGTTGAACTAGATTTTGTCTAATTCTTGTCTTTATTTCTGCAAGTCAAAAGTTTGAGGCGCAAACTGTTTTAAAAACTATCGTTTTTCTCAGTGGTGGATGTACTCTGCCTCTCTGACGAGAAATTTATTCCGTAAAAAATGTCGAATCTTCATGTCGCTGTGTTTTCATAAGACTGTTTATATGTGTGCAAAGGAAGTTCGACGTTTTTGCAAGAATATTCTTTCGTCGAACAAAACCGCCCAGCGAAAACACAGTCTGTGTTACTCTTTAGAGTCCGAAGTAAAGTATCTTTATTAAACCGATAATTTATCAAATAATATTGAGACGAATGGTCTCTACTATTCGATTTATCTACTGCTATAATAGCTAATAGGTCAGATAGGCTGTTTTTAGAGGCTGTAAATTACGTAAAGGTATTAGGTTATGCTCATATCTATTCTTAGAGGGAGGAACCACATTTTCAACTTAAAAATATAATGCTGAAATTATGGTCTTTATGGGCCTTTATAGAGTTTATTATACCCAGTATGCCCTATGCCTTGAACATAATTTTAGTGAAGCTACAATATAGCTTAAGAACGTACGAAAGTAGTAGAAAATGGTGAATTGTGAAATAAATAACAATTAATGTCTATACCTTTGTGGCGGGTTCATTTCTTTATAAATAATTCTGCTCTTTCCATGCCTAGAAATCTAAAAAATAAAAAAAGATATTTTTTGTAAACACCACTGTGTTGAATCCCAACAGAAACCAGCTGGTCAGTGTTTTTTTTAATGCAGTGCTGTTCAAAAAAATAACTATATTATTTTGTAGATTTTCTTCCAGTGGCGAAAACCCTAGAATTATTTTCAAAAAATTAAGTAAATAACCTTATTTATTTTAATTTTATTTTTCAATTGATAGTAAACAAAGCAACTTCAATCAAAATAATTACAAAATTCCAAACAATATCTCAATAAAATATAAAAAAATATATTATAAATTTTACAGTTCAGAAAATTGTTAAAGTGTATATTTAAAATTTATTATAAAATTAAAATTTCCATTTCATGAAAATTTGTTTATAAAAGTTTTTTAAAAGATCTTTAGGGATATGTTCCATTGAGGTGATATCTTAAAAATACAGGGTGAATCTTAAATAAGTGCAAATATTTTCAGGACTGGTACATCTCGATAAAAGAAACATATTTTCTCTCTTTGTCGTTTTCAATAACCAAAATAACTGAGTTATTTTACTATATTTCCAAAAAAAATTTTTGCTAAAATTTTGAGAACCACTGATCTTATCTGGATTTTCTTTCTGTAAATTTAATCTACTACCTCTCTTGCCATATTATCAACAAATTATGTTTTTTAACTAAAAACTAAAAAATCTCCAAACATTTTTAATAAAAAACTAAAATCCTGATGATTGTAAATAAAAAACTAAACCTGTGGACAAGAGGTTGGCGTACAGACGCCCCACGTTGGGCGCCATATTCTCATCTGGGTCTTTTGACTTTATTCTTCTTGTCAGTTGTTTTAGTTTTTATTTTACTCCATACTTTTAATTAAAGTCGTAGTAATGAATTACCAGCCGTATATTTCTAAAATTGACAGCCATCTTCCTTTCCCGGTGTTAGCGGCAACGCGTTTTTGTGCATAACTACGCCCTCTCTGTGAAAACGGTGCAGTTATTCTATTAGGGAGCTTCTATTTTTAGATGAACGATTAGGGCTCTACAACAGTAATTCAAATCAACATAGGTTAAATGAAATGCATTATTTCTCTAAAAAGTCTCATTTCACTGTTACTAATTTTATATTTTATTTTTCCAGACTGAGCACTAAAAATGGAACAATTTGAGCAACTTCTGACCTGCGCAATCTGCCTGGATCGCTACAGAAATCCCAAGCTACTACCATGCCAACATAGTTTTTGTATGGAACCCTGTTTGGAAGGTCTGGTCGACTACGTAAGACGTCAGGTATGTCTCTGCTTTTAATTAATTACATTAATGGTTTAATTAATCTTAATTGTTATATTGTATTCAGAAATGTTTGGAAAATAAGAAACTAATAGTGTAACATTTAAATCACTAATCATCAAAAAGTCTGGAATAAATGGAACGAACCTCTTGTATAATTGTGTTATAAAGAAAACTATGCAGCAATTCCAAAGTACTACTTTGCCATGAGTCATGTAATAACCGTCAGCAGCAATTAAAAAAGAATGACAAATAATTTATTAATCAAATGGGGTAGACAATGTGCAAGAACAATTCTTCAGAACTGATTATCTAAAATTGATTTCCATCGATATGTAAATTCTTCCAAAATACTGTGCGTCTCAAAGTGGCTCATCCCCAATAACTTTTTGATTTAAATAAACAAGATTTAGTATGTTAATAGATGACATAAATTAGATTGATTGACGCATTCAATTGTTCTTGGCAACTCTGTTTCACCGAAAATGACTACAACTTTTGATTTTAAATGGCACCTCGGTATTTTTCTACTTTATTCGATAGAAAATGACATCCTGAATAGAATGACATATTATGTCAATCCTTGCCATTTGCGCTTTAAAAAATTGTATTTTAAATTTCAATCTAGAGTGCCGTGACTGTGATAAAACATTAATTTTAATCAATGAGCCTGGAAAAATAGGATTTGATCGTCTAATGTTTTTCGTGTCTTGTCTTGGCTGGTTAAAAGATGCCCAAATCGTATTTTTAATCATAATATCTTAATTTTTCCAAATGAAACGAGGGTGGCCTAGTAGCATATTTGGAAAAAGCATTTTTTACGAATAATTTGGTACCACACACTTATTATTATTTATACTTATGGTATTTTGAGACAAATTGTCGTTATGAACCGCATGTTACAATTTCAAATAAACTATATGAGAAAATGTCAAGTTGACGTATGATATGTCATTCTATTCAGAGGCCATTTCTATCGAATAAAGTATAAAAAAATAAAAAAAACTGAGGGTGCTATTTAAAAATAAAAGTTGTGGGTAGTCATTTCGGGAGAAACGAAAGTGATCAAGAAAGTGATCAAAAACAATTGAATACGTCAAACAATCCTAATTTATGTCATATACTAACATTCCAAATCTCTCGCATTTCTTTTTATCTGAAAAAATAAAAATTCATAGGAGGTTAGTCACTTGAGACGTGCAATCTCGATATATATCAGAGACTATATAAAAATTATCACATATTAACCAGTATACAGAAACTTGACATTTGACATAAATTAAAACATATTATACTCATTTTTTCTTCTGCCTCACATTGGACTGTAAAAATATAAAAAATGTTAATTTGCTATACCGATCTTTGCAATAAAACCAACTAATCCAAACCAAAACAAACAAAAACTGAACAAACAGGAGAAAACTTTGAGCTTGATTGGTGTTCGCTCAATATAGTTTATTTCGAACTACTAATAATACTACTCAACTGATAACACCCTGTTTTTACAATAACCAATAAAAAAATACAAAATTGTTGCAAACTTTTTGTGGTAGCCATACAGGGTGTTTCAAAACATGTACCATCTCTCGTGGGGAGATTCAATGCAAAAATAAAATTAATTTTCATATCAACATAGGTCCGATTCTACTTTGTTTCGTAGATACAGGGTGTTAAAGAGTTAATATTTTGATTTTATTATAATTTTCCTCCAAGTACTTTTAGCTTTTGAATGAAATTTCAGAGAAAGTTACTAAAAATGTTACTGAATATTTTAAAGCTAAAAGTGTCTAAGCATATTCACCAGGACGTGCATATGCAAGTATCACGGAATATTTTTCTAAAAACGGGCATGCCACTGATTTTGTTCTAGGTTGAAATAGTGTCAGCAGTTTAATGCCGTTTAAAATGTTCTCTTTAATATTTTGTCGATTTCAGCCTCTTTGATGAGATAACGCAATTTTACACGCCACTTTAATTTATATATTTTAATTAATTCTATTATTATTAACTATCATTACCATAGTTATTAATACTGTTAGTCCAACTCCAGGAATTTCAAATAAAAAATATATATAATGGTATTTAAGATAATTATATAAAATGAATTACTCATTTTAAAAAGTTTTACCATAATTTAACCTTTATAAGAGCTTTTTCATATTTTTTGATGAGGAATCAATGAGTACTCATTTAAAGCTTTAGCAAGTTAATGACTTTAATTTTTTTATGGGTTGCTACTAGACTTGGATCAAGGGCAAATAAATGAAATTGCGTTTATTCCCATCAAGGAGGCCGGAATCGACAAAATATTAAGAGACAACTTTAATCGGCATTAAACTGGTTACACTATTTCGTTAACAAGAGAACAAAAACCAGTGGTGTACATGCTTTTTAGAAAAATATTCAAGGATAATCCATATGCACGTCCCTGGTGAATATGTCGACACTTTTAGCTTTAAAATATGTCGCATTTTTAGTAACTTACGCTCAAATTTCATTCGAAACAAAACTAAAAGTACTGGAAGAAAAACTGATCCTTGGAAGAAAAAAAGGACCCTGTATCTACGAAACAAAGCAGAACCAGACCTATATTGATATGAAAATAAATCTTATTTTAAGTAAGGAATCTCCTTAATGAAAGATGGGACATATTTTTGAAAACACTCTGTATATTGAGTTAAAACTGCTTTCTTTTCATGTTACTCATATATCATACTTAATTAAGTATTTCTCTTCTTTCGCAGGTGAAATGTCCAGAATGTCGCGCAGAACACAGAATCCCCTATCAAGGAGTTCAAGGTTTTCCCACCAACGTCACCCTGCAACGATTTCTCGAACTCCACATAGAAATTACAGGAGAGCTGCCGGATCCTACCAGCGGTCAAGTGATGGAACGGTGCAATGTCTACCTGAGAAATCTTATTTAGTTTTGTCACCACTGGTGACAAGAAAATCTGTGACGAATGTAAGGGAGCCCACATGGAGATACTACGCAGAGAAATCAGTAGGATCAATAATCAAATTCGAAGGGGACTTCATAGGTTACAAGACAGTCTCAACCTAGTCGAGAAGAATGTACAGAATATTCAAACAAACTGCCTTTCCGTTGGAGAAGAAGTAGAAGAAATATATAGAAGGCTCAACAAGGCTTTGAAAGATCGTACCGAATATTTGCGAAAAGAGATCGATCGCTACCTAGGTACCGAAATGCGGACCTTAACCGGTTTGAAAGATAACTTAGAACAAGAAATCTCGAATATTCTAAGCAATTGTGATCTAGCTGACAAACATATGAACGAA
Organism: Sitophilus oryzae; assembly: GCF_002938485.1. NCBI lineage: Eukaryota > Metazoa > Arthropoda > Insecta > Coleoptera > Curculionidae > Sitophilus > Sitophilus oryzae. Next base: position 278,038 of record NW_022145842.1, read on the forward strand.
AGTGTAGATATTTGGGATGACTGTGAACTAATGGACGCTAAAGAAATTTTCCTAAAAACGATAGAATTTATTCGAAATTTTGAATATGAGAATACTGATTACACGAGAAAAATTAGATTAGTACTAGGGCACGATCCCAATCAACTTGTTCTACACGTTGCCGGATATGGCGATTTAAACATTGCCAGCAGTAGCAGTCCTTTTTCACAAGGTACAAGTACTGGCCTGCTACAACCTCCTGGTCCTGGATTGATGAGATCAAAAAGTGACCACAGACTAGCTTTCCGAAATCAGGATCAAGGTTACGAAAGAGGTTACGGCGATCAGGACCAAGATAATGTCCTGAGTGGACGCAAATTTGGCGAACGCACACAAAAGCCAGAAAAAACTGACAGATACGGTTCCAGTTATGGCCGTAGTGGTGCTGATTATGGTGATGATTATGATCACGATCGATCAGCCAGATCGAAGTACAGCAGTCGGTTTAGGCGTAGAAATACTATGGCCGACGATGACTCAGATACCGAATCAAGGGGAGTACGATTCCACGAACAACAACACAAAAATGAAAGAGAACGACCACTAGACACAGAAGATGTCACCAAAGGCCCCCTCAGTGGAATCACTAGGTTAGCAGATTCTCCCTCATGTAATGAAAAAAATTGCAGGAAAAATCCTACAGGAAAAAGGAAAAGGAACCCTGTCACACTACAACCTCCTAAACAACCGCAAGTCGTTACAAAGAGACCTCCACCGCCCGCCACGCGACAAGTGAGCGAGGAAGATGAAATATCGAAAATTAAAAAGCAAAACAAGGGGGCCACAACGTCCACAGAAACAGCCCCAGAGACAAGGCCTGCAGAGCGAACAACCACCGAGGAGAGGCTCCCAACTCAGAGGAAACTTAACGCCCCCGAGGTGAGTCTCGATGAGCCGTAACCTCTTGTATGTACCTGATTATATAAGTTTAGAATAATTTAGAATGTAAGGTCCGTTTAGAACGTTTTGTAGAGTAATTTTAAACCGCTTGCCGTCCATAGTGATACTACACACAAAATTAACCGGCAAATAGTCACACATTGGCATGTTACTTCTCTTCCGTTCTACGCTTAAAACCACACTTTAAAGTGTATATGCTTTCTGTTGTTTTTGGTGTGAAGCATGAAGATGTATGCAAGATTCTTCTCCTAACAAAATATTTTCTATAGGCACCGTCCAGTACTGAAGAGTCAGATGGTACCGCGACCGCGTCGTTAACAACAACAAAGCAAAGAAAACAAGCGCAAACAAAACCTGCCCCACCAGCAACGCGCAGGTCTTCTGATGCATCGCACAAGAAAACCGCTCGTTCAGCTAGTAGTGACTCGAGCTCTTCAGCTGAATCGTCCTCTTCGGGAGCAGTACGAAGCACCGGTGCACCTTTTACTACCGAAGAAGTAAAACAAAAATATCTGGCTAGAAGTGAAGTGCCAGCCGAAACCCGTAGTAGAACTTCATCCGCAAGTGCCAAAGAACAACCAAAACCTTTTCAAAGTAGATTTTTGAACAAGACTTCGACACCGCAGCCGACACCAAAAGACGAAGACGAAGAAAGCGAAACATCCACCGAAGAAGAAACAGAAACGGAAGAGGAGTCGGACGAACCTTCCAGTAAGAAAACCGAAGAGAAAATGATCAAGTCCGACATCGGGGCTTTGCTCGCTCGCAGCGCTAATGCTAGGGATCACGGCCGAAAAGACGGATCTCCTTTAAATAGATCAAAGTACTCGACTCCGGAGGAAAGCGCAAACAGGTATGGAGGTAGAAGGCGAACGACCACAACCGATGAGGAACCTCCCCGCTGCCGCTACCAGTATTTCAAATGAAAAGCAAAGTTCCGCGTTCCGCCTAATTTACAGCGATTACACACCAAAACAGCACCCCGCAGCCACGATGGAAATACGGCAAAATATCCGCGATCCTGCAACGCTTTTACCAGCCAACGCATGCGCGATTTCGGCACCTGTTGCAGCCGCCACCTGGAGATGGAGACTGACGCAGAAGATAACGTTGCTACTCCGATCTCCCCGACCACATCTAACCCTACGGCGTACTTAGCGTCGCGAGGTTATGGCACTTCGGCATCAGCGCATGATCTCTCAAGGAGCCGATCCTCGCACGCCCTTAAATCTAGGGACAGCTCGCCGGAACGACAGTCCGCTTCGGCTTCGAATGAAAAGGACGGAGCAGCCCTTAGCTCCTGGGCCCGCTACTTGAAGAACAAGTACGGCAACAGAAGCGGCGGCAAAGATAAAGAGTCGGCTTCGGGAGGAGGCTCCCAAACGTCCGGAAGTGCATCGTCGTCGGCTGCGGCGCGCAGGCTCTCCTTGGGCCTGCCGCTGCGCTCTTCCACCGACCTGGCCAGCTCAGACGACGACCAAAAAAACATGCAAGGCTCCCCCACTACCCATATAGCAACTACGGCGGCAGCCGGTAAGTGACCCTTTTGCCTTTAAACGTGATCGTAGCGGGCGAGGTTCAGAACTACGTTCTTGCCCCTTCCTCCATACTATTTCATCTGCGAATCCATAACCATTTCTGACTTTCCGAATAACACGCGCTAAAACACTGGGTGAGTAAGCGACTCCCGTCTATTTGATGGAGATGGTTTCGGTAAATATGCTGCTTTACGCTCGCTATGAAACTTCATTAATACTAAAGACCTGGTTTTACCTTTATTATACAATCTTTGTACTACATCGACCTAAACATTCCATTTTAGGTAACTAACATTTCAAATTTAAATCAATTATTTTTATTATTTTTAATAACAATACACAATTTTTTTTTCGTAACAAAAATCATTCATCTTTACACTACTCATTTTTTTCAAACACTCTTTCACTTAACACACACACCACATTATTTTTTGCTGAACTAATAATTACTAAAACCAACTAAAAACACAGAGAACAATTTGCCAGTATAAAGATCGTATGTACGACTAGGGCCTTAGAAATCATCTATACCCAAGGTTTTAGTGCACGCATGACACTTTTTTATGCTAAATATGTGATATCACTATTAAAATTAACACAAAGCAATTTTCAAAAAAAATATATGATTTGTATTTTACTTCATAATTAAATACCATTCCTGTAAATGGTGTATTTACTAATTATCCAAGACCAATTTTGATTTAGAATAATAAAAATTGTTGAATATATTAATATATATAAAATAATAAATAATAGTTCTTAATTATTGAATAAATATTAACTAATGGTTCTCCTCTGCTATTCATCAACTTTTCATATAAAAATATGTTTCACGTGTCATTTAAAGTTACAACAAAAAATAGCTTCTTTAATGAACGAATAACTTTAATAAAATAAAAGAGCTGATAGATTTATCACTATGACCATATAACAATATACATATCAACATAATTTTTTGAAACATGAAATAATAAAAATCACTCTTTAATCCATCATTAATATTTTCCTAACTAAAAAATGCGTTGTTTTTACCAAAATTACAACCTGAAAGGGCAAATATAAATACTAATAAAATTATTTTAGAATACAGCTTATCAACTATGGAATGATAAATATCTAGTGATATTACCACTAATAAATCATGAACCACCAAACTCATGCTCAAATAATATACTCAAAAATCACATAAACATGTTGATCGAAAAAAAGGGGCGCCAAAGACCGCTGGGGAATGACAATCAAAAACATTTTCGCGACAAAAATTTTCGCGAGGTCAACCTCTAGACGTCATTTACTAAAAATTTACGTAAAATTAACACAAATTATAAAAAGATTAAAAAAGAATAGGACAATTTCGGACACACAAATCTATTTCCAAAAAATTATTTTTTTCTCAAAATTTAAAATTAATTTTACTCAATATAAAAATAAATCACAATATTTTTAAGGCTAATAAGGAGTATGGACCCAGCAAATCATGTTTAGGGCTTCAACTCTTTGCCGCCATTTTTTTTCGATCATAGAGTACATGGTTATGTGATTATTTTTTTCCATCCCAGTATGGTATATGGCTTTACATACAGTATAGTCGATGTAACAAGTGGTTTTTTATTACAGGATTACATTATTTTGGATTACAACCCGATATTTAAATTTGTTAGGTAAAAAATACACTCTGACGCTGTATTTGCCATTATGATTTTATATCTAACGTTGCATTTTTAGATTAAATAACAAAATTGCTTAACAAGGTTAAACTGGTTAAAAATGTTGGTCAAAAATATGAGACCCATTTTTGTTGCAATTTCGAGATTTTTTAAATTTTAAAAAATAGTAAATTTATTTTAAGTCGCCTTTTCTACAAGACAGCCAACAAAATTTTTTTAAAAAATATTTAAACAATAAACAATAAAAACGAGGCCATTCGCATGTCATCCCATATTTGACAAGTTAATATTATACCGTATGATCGAAAAACGGCGTCCAGTTGACTTGGAAATGAACACCGATGACATCTCCCATATACATTGCATAGGAGAAATGAAAAGGATCTTCATTTCATAGCCATCGCTGACGCCGTTTTTTTTTTTTTGATCATACGGTATTACATTTATGTTTTTCTTAGGCTATATTCACATGAACAACTTTACGACTTTTGTACGAAAATTGTTGCAGACAATAGTAAGCTCCATTCACACGTGCGTTTTCCATATGACACAAAAAACTGACCACGGTTAAATTATTGTTACGTGCTGATTGCAAGCAATTGATTATCAAAATGGATAATTGACGGAATTTTTTGCTTGAGAGAAGCAGGGCACCCGCATAAGACACCATAGTTGGGTTGTGCCGGATTCCTACCGACTAAAAACCCTCCTCGCATTTCATGACTCTATCCAGCTGGAAACCGCTTGGGCATTACTTCAGCTGGAAGGATGTCTATGCGGTTAGGCCCCGCATTCTATTTCCTTTAGTTTCTATTATTTCTCGAATGCATCTATATGTAATTTTCCATGATGTTTCACCGCTTAGCAGCCCTTGCATCATATGTTTAGCATTAAAGACTTGTCCACCACTGTCCCGTTGGAATGACTTTCTAAACTGCTTCCATTCATTGCAGAGGAATAGTGTGTGTTCGACACTGTCAACTTCCTTGCAATACATACACAAATTTGAGGTGGATCTCTCCCTTTTATGCAAATAGTTGTTAAAGCATCCGTGCCCTGTCAATGCTTGTGTTAGGAAATAGTCCGTCTCTCCAAAGCTTCTATCTAACCAGGTATTAATGTCTGGTATGAGATCATGTGTCCATCTACCATATCTATCTAGATCCCATTCCTTTTGCCATTCAATCATCAGTATGCTTCTTGTCTCCAGTTTTGATGTCCTTTTGTATCTCTCTCTTCTCTCCTCTACAAGTAGGTGAATAGGCGGCACCCCGGATATGACATTTAATGCTTCAGCGGAGACGGTTCTACAGGGTGGGGCGCAGTACCTTCCTTTTTTCCGAGAGCAAATTAAAAACAAGTACTGCTTATAAAAAATATTTATTTTCTAAAAATGAATATATGCAATTGAAAGTTTTAATTCATATTGTTTTAAACAAAACGTTTTGAAGATGGTGCCCTCCATTATCTATGCATTGTTGTACTCGATTTTGAAAGCTTCCCATTACACGTTCCAACATAGCTAGTGGAATTTGAGCTATTTCTTGATTTCTTGCCGAATACAATTTTTTAGCTGCAGAAGGGTTGTGGGGCGATGTTTAAAAACCTCCGCTTTTAGATATCCCCACAAAAAAAAATCGCAGGGGGCTATATCAGGCGAGCGCGCTGGCCAGGTGATGTCACCCCGAAGAGAGATGAGTCGCCCGGGGAACATTGCCCTTAAAACTTCCATACAAGCACGGGATGTGTGGACGGTTGCACCATCCTGTTGAAACCACACATTTTCGTTCCATTCTTCAAGACGTGGTAAAAAAGTTTGCAACATGTTCACATACCGCTGTGAATTGACGGTAACTGCTCCTCCATTATCATCCTCGAAGAAAAAAGGACCAATAATCCCATTTCTAGACATCGCGCACCAGACTGTCACTCTATCACTGTGCAGGGGCCTCTCATGAAGTTCTCGAGGGTTATTGTCACTCCAATAGCGCATATTTTGCTTATTGACGCAGCCGGATAGGTGAAAATGTGCTTCATCACTAAAGAAAACCAGTGCGTCATGGGGTAAATCTTCCAATAAAGTTTCGCATGCCGTTACGCGGTTATGAAAATCACGGGGTAACAGTTCTTGCACAACAACCATTTTGTATGGATGAAAGTGAAGCTCTTTGTGAAGTATTCGACGCATTGATCGGTTAGTTATTCCTAGGGCTGCCGCATGCTTGCGAGCAGAGCGCCTTGGAGATCTCAGAATGGACTGTCGAACTGCCTCAACATTTTCTGGCGATGTAACGGTCTTTTGTCGTCCCGGGCCTTTTTTGATCACATTTCCGGTTGTTCTGAAGTTCTCTACCCACAAAAGAATTGACTTACGGTCGGGAACTGCACCCCTGGGCTGAATCCCAAAGCGGACACGGAACGCTCGTTGCACAGCCACAAATGAATTGCTCGAAAAATACGCTTCCACTGCAAATGCACGCTGTTCTCTTGTCCACCTCATTTTTACGACTGCAGCGTATACAAAACAAAAGTTGCCGAGTGCCTGCGTTCAGCGCCTGTTTCCCCACTCTTCTACGATCTCACCTGCTGTTACAGTGTGATCGCAAAAAAAGGAAGTTTCTATGCCCCACCCTGTATATGCACTGCAGATCTTGAGGTTCAGTTTACGGTGTATAGCTTTAAGTTTTTGCCTTATATATCCCTTTGATATTGCGAAGTGCCACACTGGGGCGGCATATAACAGTTGAGAGGTAAGCACACAGGCTAAGATTCTACGTTTGGAAGCAAGTGGTCCTCCTATATTAGGCATCAGTCTACCCAGTGCGGTCAAAGTTCGTTCCGCCTTTCGTATAACTTGATTTATATGCACGCCGAATGTAAGCTTTGAATCAAGCCAAACTCCAAGATATCTTATTGCATTTTTTGGTGAAATTGTTGTACCGAGAAGCTCAAATGATATATGAGAGAGTTTCCTCTTGGTGGTTAATAAAACCGCTTCAGTTTTGCTCGGTGCTAGTTTTAAATCTTTGCGCTCGATCCAGTTGGCCACTCTTTGTAGTCCTGCATTAGCAACACTCATCACACTAGCACACTCAGTCTTTTCGTTTTTGGCCGTTACCACAATCGCTACGTCATCGGCAAAGCCGATTAGTGTTACTCCTTCGGGCATAACTGTTTCCAGTAGGTCGTTGTATTGGATATTCCATAGTGTTGGGTCTGAAGTAAGGTCTGTAAGTACTGACCGCTGTAGCACTCCACCGGTTACATTAATCTGCCTTTTAGCAGTATCGCCTTCAATTAAAATTGTCCTTTCAGAGAGATAAGATGCCACCATATTAGTCAGAGACGAACTTATACCCCATTTCTGCATTTCGTTCAGAATGATCTGCTACGAAGCACTGTTGAACGCATTTTGCACATCTAGAGAAATTACTGCGCATAATTTTCATCATTTGGCGCACAATCTGCTACTTATCTGGCAATAAGAAGTACATGTTCGATCGCATGTATTGTTTGTCTACCTTTTCGAAAACCATATTGGCGCGCTGAAAGAGTTTCTATTCGATCGAGTTCTTCATATAGTTTTCCTTCTATATCTAAAAGACATATCGGTCGGTATGCAGCTGATCCATCTTCTGAGAGTTTCGCATTCATTTTGTATCTAACTTTTATATGAAGATGTTGATAATAAATAATGTGTTTTTCTTCAAATCAAAAGCTACAAGAGTGCTTCTTCAAAATTTAAAATTAACCAAAATTTAGTCACGCCTTTGATGAACCAAAATGCTGGTTGCGTCCACCTATTGACATCGCGATGAGTCACCGGATTTTCGGTAATTTTCGATATTGTTGTTCAGTTCGATTCGACGTTTAGTGGAATCAAGACCAGTTCTGGTCCCCGGATTTTGAGATCTGAAAGAAAAATCGAGACCAAGACTGGTACAAATCACATAAAATAAATTTGTCGGATTTTGGCGATTTCAACAACAGTTCTTATGTTAACGCAATTAACTTATAAAATTACATGGTGTGATAGGAACTTCAACAAGTGAGTCCTTAACTAGATTTTTTTCAGTTTTTAACTAAAAATAAAAACAGCATTTGTCGGTAAACCTCTAGTACACTCAGTAGATTGAGTAATAAATAATTTTCATCACAGAAAATATTATTTCTTTGTTTAAAGTTTCATTTACTTATTTTTAGAAAGTGAATCTAGTAAAAATATATACAGGGTCGCTGATATGTATGGAACGGTCGATTATTGGGTATAAAATACGAGACGCAAGAAGTTACAGAGTTTAAAATGTCTATTGGCGAGTAATCAATTTAATTATACAGGATCCGTTATAAAGTCATGGCACATCAAAATTTCATTTTTTAATGGTACCCACTGATGTATATTATTGCATATTTCAATTCTTCCTTCAATTCTAAGCAAAAATAGAGATTGCATACAATGTACCTCAAACCAACTGTTTACGAGTTATTGACTTTGAAAATATCACTTCTAGCAATTCCGATTTAATTAATTTCGATATGTTCGGTTTCATTTAACGATGCTATTCTGCGGAAACTGTGATACTTAATAATATTTGAAGCATTAGTTTGCGAGTTAGCATTTATAGATGTATAAAATGAGATTATATCAAGTTTATAAATTACAAAATTTTCTGCTTAACATTTCCTCTCCAAAATCAAAACTCGACATCTCAGAAACGGTTGGATTTAAGTACATTATATGCATTACAATCTCTTTGCTTAAAATTGAGAGACGAATTGAAACTCTAATAATATACAGGAGTTCCATTTAAAAAAATGAATCTATTTTTTTTTTATTTAAAAAATGAATCTCTGTATACTTAAATTTATTACAAGATGTTAGGCATTTAAGAAACCTATAACTGTGTATATAACTTTTGCGGGACCTCGTAAACTTTGCTCAATAATCGACCGTTTCCATACATATCAACAACACTGTATATAGAAAAAGTACAAAACTTACAGAAGTCTTCCAGCAAAACCAAGACCATGACTAGAACATGCAGGATCAGACCAAAACTGCTCATTAGACTGCAAAGGCGCATACGAGAGTGGTAATGGGGGTAATTACTTCGGAAGAAATTTATAAATAAGCAAATCTGTTATAAATTAAAATTATCAAGCAAAATAAAATTAATAATATCAAACAAACGGCCAAAAATCCAGAACAATCTAAGCTTATTTTCTTTTCCATAGTCTCACAATACCTTTGAGCGAAAATTTAATTTAAATTTATTAATTTATTTAAACTGCCAGTACCCCTCCCAGACCCACTCTCTGGATGCGCCACTGTTAGACTGCAAAACTAAGACCACGGGTGTGTTGGTCTTGCAAATGCTCATCATTAACAACAGCCTAACCACCGTGTAGTCGCTCTAAAGTGGAACGTGTGAATATAGCCTGGAATTAATAAGAAATTATGACGCCCGCAAACTATAAACATAATAATTAATAAAGACTATATTGAATTTGTTTAGGTATCGCGGCAGCAGCGGCAGGTACGTCCCCTAGGAGTCAGTACCTGCAGAAATGCCAACAGCTATTCCAAATTGGTAGTAGGGGGAGCGAAGCCGGATGCTTCACATGGCCACGAGGCGTCGCCGTCGGGCCAGATAACTCCATAGTTGTAGCCGATTCATCCAATCACCGCGTCCAAGTAAGACTTTTAAAAAAAAATATGTGTGTAACTATGTGCGCATATTTGAATATGAAGTGAAACTTCTTACTAACAGCTATTAAATTGAAGGGTTTGAAGAACATGTTTGAAAAAGTGTAGTCTGAAATGCTGAAAAAGTAATAAATTAAAAAACTATTTTTTTAAGTGTGACGAATAGTTTTATACGAGTAAAATAAAAAATTAATAAAAATAGTTTTTTTTACGTGTAACAAATAGTTTTTTACGTGTAAAAAATAGTTTTTAGGCGTAAACATAGTTTTTAAAGTGTAAGAAATAGTTTTATACCCCTAAAAATAGTTTTTTGCGTGTAATATATGGTTTTATAGGCATCAAAAATTGTTTTTTACATGCAACAAATATTTTTCTACGCGTAAAATAAAAAAATAATAATAAAAATAATTTTTTCGTGTAACAAATAGTTTCTTACATCTAACAAATAGTCCTTTCCACGTAATAGTTTGATTAACTTTTACAAAAGAATGTGAAATAAAATATGAACATTTTTGATAAACATGTCGCGTCACTACGTATTTCTAAAGCCGTTACACTAGCTCGTGTATCATATGGCCTTGAATTTTTACTCGCACGTAAAGAAGTTTCACTTCAAAAATGTTTTGCTCAAAACCTATTTAGTGACGACACAATTTTATATACAACATAATACAGGGTGAGTCTTAAATAAGTGCAAATATTTTCAGGGGTGGTATACTTCGATCACAGGAACACGTCTATGGGTTTTTCTGCAAAAAAAGATGTTGAAAATCGTACATTTTCTTTTAAATTTTTCCTGTATATTTTAGAAAATTTTTAGAACTGCCTGTTCACATATTAATCCTCTGATATCACCCATGGTTATTGCCACTTCCTAAATGATCTATATTTCTAATTATTCATCTGCGAAATGCAATTAACAAGTAAAAAATTGCTGAAAAGAGGTAAAAAATTCAGAAAGGCAGGAACAAAATGCGCTGTACTATAAAGTGCAGAAATACTAGTTGCGCCATTATGATTAACATCTAATAACAAACACATAAAATGTCTGTTTTAGTGTGTAATAAATTGTTTTGATCAATTTTGCATGCCTTTCATAGGCTTCTGTGTCAGCACAAGCCAATCTCTATCCAATGTTTACATATCTGAGATTTTGCGTCTATTAAAATCATGTGGTTGAAATTCAAAATTTCCTACCTACACATCTCCTTGTGATATTGTGTGTACTCCACACGCAATGTATTGCAATTTTTCAAATAAAAAAGTAATGAGCTTAATGAAATTAAAAACGATTTTTACTTTAGTTCAAAATTAAAATAGATTTGATATTGTTTTGTTGAGATCGATAGTTATGATCAAAGACATGTTATGATTATTGCGTACAGTATCATAAAAACTACATTTCAACAGCATGTAACAATATAAAAAATATAAGTATAAACAAACTGCATCAAGCCACGTTATTTCATTTACACATTTTCAAACCATAAAGATTTATCGACAAGTATTTTTTAATTTAATAAATTCGTCCCGACCCTACCGCCTACAGCGCCCCTGCCGTAAAGCAAATAAAACCCGTATATACACCTGAAACCAGAGAATGTTTTGAAATTGTCGTGTTTACTAATTTCAAAGTGTTTTTAACTTGATACAATTCATTTTTATTTACAGTTTAAAGAAAAAAATCGCTTTAACGAAGATTGCCTTCCCAAGTAGATATATGTATCAGTCAAGAGTCGAGTCTTTAAAACAATGAGCCAACAAATGCAAACTTTTACCCCATATACCGATATAAAAGGTACAATAATTTTGAAGAAGGCGATGGCTACAAAGATAGATTTTGTTAGTAAATGCGTACGTTTCATGTGAGTGTTTAAGGAAGTGGGAAGATATTGGTTTCTATGTTCTGTGTTGTGTACAGCTAAAGCAGGATTTGCACGTTAAGTATATAATAAATAATAACTTAATAGCATAATATCCTATTTAGATATCAGAGGTAAGCTTTTTCTATTTATTGTGTGGGATAACGGTGCTACTTTGCGAACCCTTGCTACCACCTTTAAACATGTAACCCGCCCTTTCAAAACCAAACTCGATTATTTTGGACTTAATTGAAAACGGTAAAGAGAAAATATGTTTCTTTATCGAGATCTACCAGCCCTAAAAAATATTTGTATCTCTATTTAAGACTCGCCCTGTATAGAGTGTCTCTTACATAACCGCAAGTATTTTAACTGGCAGGTATATTTCAAATCCGAGAAACACGCATATAAGTTTTTTACCAAAAAAATCGGTGGTAATTTTCAATGACATCTTCCGGACCTGACAAGCCTTGCAATATTGCAACTTCCTACTTTACCCACATTCTGCATATTTGTGTGTTTATAAGGTAACAGTAGTTGTAATTTTCTGCAGAATAAATTATAAATATTGCAACTTTTTACTTATTTTTTGACACACACTAACACATTTTTACAATTATTTTCAGCTAAACTGAAAGCATTAATTTTAACAGTTATTACAGATTGCTATATTACGAAGGATTTTAAATTTTTCAATCAAGTTAAGTGTATTCTTTCTTGTCCATAACGCAACAGACGCCACTAAGCTGACTGCCACTTTAGGGTGATTCTAAAAGTGTATTCATTATTTTTTTCAATTTCCAAAGTTATATAACTTGGTTATTTCCAATTTTTTTTAATAATGGTAAATATAAATGATGTTTCTTTTGTCCAGATTTACCATCTGGAAGATACTTGGATTTTTTTGAAACACTCTATGGTAAATGTATTCGATAGGCAGTTCAAAACTAATTTTGACGCTTTTTTTTCATCACATATTTATTAATTGCCCTCTAATGAGAGAATAAAGCAATATTGTTTTATTTTTTTTGACACAGTGTATATGTAGCTAATTTTTGTTTCTTATTTACCACAATATAATTGGGTACCTTAAATAAACAAAATATCATGGAAACTTAATTATACATAACGCGTCATATCATGATACACATTTGCTTAAAAGTGGTAGATTACCGGCCAAGTATAATATAAGAAATCTTGTTTCACTGTAAGTACCGCAGAAGAGACGCTAACTATAATATAATATATAACATAGTATATATGTTTGTTATAAATTGTCAATAAAACGCAGAGTTTGTGATCTATTACTTTTTTCAGTCGTTTCTTAATTATCTTCTAATAGGGAAGCCTAGCCTCAACCTCGTGCCGTTCAAGCTTAATACAAGGTGGGTCAAATTCGACGCTTTTAAAGGGAAACACCCTTTTCTATAGGCGATAGACGGAAACTAATATTGGTGTGTGGAGCTCAATTTTTATCAAAAGCATTATAACGGGTGAAAGCATGATCATAAAATTGAAAACCGCACATCGATATCTGTTACTCGTTTCGGAGGTTAAAGTGTTTTCAAAAATGTGCATTTTAACAAATTGCTGTAACTTCTTTACTATGAAAATGTTGTATTTTTATGAAAACATTTCCAAATCACCTTTTACGATGGAATTTAATGGTTTAAGCATGTAATTTTTTAAAATTAACAATTTAAGAAGTTGTCAACGAAAAATTGATTTTTATTTGGGACACCCTGTACATTTTTAATTAAATGAAAAGAACTTAAAATTACCTTTCCAAAAATATAGTCCCCTTCGAAATACAGAATTTTTAAAACTTCACCACTTTTAACTAGTTTTAGTTAGCTCTGACCACTTTTTCACCACTTAACAGTTTTAGTTAGCTTTTGACACCTTATTAGGGAAACCGGCCCTAATAGAACTCGAAAACATATTTTTCCAGCAAGACGAGGCACCGCTTCAGAACGCTGAAATTATCAGCAAATTTTTGCAACCAATTTCGAGAATAATTGAGCTAACCGAGATCTCAGCCGTTGGCCATCAAGACCGCCGGACTTAGTGCCTATGGATTTATATCTTTGCGGAAGAATAAATGTTATTTTTAAATTGCCCATATAATCTAACAAGAATTAGAAGGACTTAGCGTTATGCGAGAGTATCTTTCACTCCCACTGAGTTAATAAATTCAGCGCGAAATGTTCAAAAACGGTCCCGTCTGTCCATGACAGAAGACGGTCGACATGTCGAAAACCTGTACAAATTCTCGTATCTTGGTTTGTTATTATTTTTTTTTATTGTCATTGATATAGTTTAAATGTGTTGATGTGGTTAAGTATAGTTTAAATTGTTATAAATTCTGCATCTCTCATTGCAAATCGCGGATGATCTGGCAAATGTTCCTATCTACTGAAACAATAGAGATTTCCAGGGGCAATAAAGCAGTATTTTCAAAAAACGGAACGACTTAGAAGGCTGGGCTATTGAGAAAAAACATTATATTATGTTTTCTATTAAATACTATTTATTTGGGAAACAATTAAACTGTAAACTTGTTAAATCAGATAGGTTTTTGCTTTTGATAAAATGGCACATAGGATTATTTGTATTTGGGATTATAAAAGGATAGGACGTTTCAGCAATGGTAAAAGTAAGATAGGAAAATTTGCTTTCATAGTTTTATAGTACATACAGGGTGAGTTTCCTACGATGTTCTCTATGGGTATCTCAGAAACTACTGGAGATAGAGAATCGGTTAAATGGGGAAAGAATTGCAGTTTTTGTGGGGTCATAAATATGCGCCTTTCAGATTTTTGAAAAAGTTCATGGCTTACTAGATATTTCAGAAAAAAACAGAATTTCGGCTATTTTAAAAATTGTCCCTAATTCCATTATAAGCTATTTTAGACAAAAAGTTTTTCAGATAAAAGTTGTAGATAATTACATCCCTTAATGAGTTTCTGTTCTCGATTTTTCATAAAACCTGTCATTTTTGACATATGACACAAACATATGTTTTTAAATGGAAACCATAGTTGGCCGTAACTTCAAAAAGCGCGCCATTTTTTCAAGCTTTTCAGCGATATAAGCTGTAATATGTTTTCTTCGAAAATTACTGAGTTACAATAAATTCTTATAATTACAAACAATTTTGCTATAGTAAATATATATTAAATCATCTTAATTTTAGTTCAAAATATAACTAAAAAATCTAACAAGCACAAGAAGCGTGTCACGTCTCGCTGGTTTTTAACGCAAAGTTTTGAAGATAGGAGAAATTGCTCCTTAATATCACCTGATTATAGATAGGAACTTTTGCTTTTTAATCAAAATAAGTAGATAGGAGTTTGTATGACCAGAATAACAGCTGGTTTCAGATAGGAGGTTTTCTTTTCTTTAAATTGTGCCGTAAATTTTTATTTTCAGATATTACCTTTTGTCAATACGTGCATAATTACTCATAGAACGTTATGCTAAAATAATCTCAATTTTGAAAAAAATGGCAGATAGGAGAATTTGCCAGATCACCCGCAAAATATTATTTTCGTTTTAATTGCTAGAATTGAATAGAAATTCCTGTTTTCACAGCTAGAATTTTTTTGCATTACAGCCGACGCCGTTGAAAGCCTACTTATTCAAAGTGGGCGAATTTTTAAAAAATCCATATCTCGAAAAGAAATTGAGCAAAATATCAAGTATGCATGAAGTATGCTATATTTTTGAAAATGTAATTTCAATTCTTTTCAATAAGTTAAAAATATATAGGGTGTACCATATAAAAAATCAAATTTTATGTTGATAATTCTTAAATTATTAATTTAAAAAATATATATACTTAAACTATTAAATTCTACGTAAAAATGTACTTTGGAAATATTTTCATAAAAATACAAAATTTTTCATAGCAAAAAGTTGTTGAAAATGCACATTTTTGAATAACACCCGGTATAACACACGGTAACAGATATCGATATGCGATTTTGACCATCATGTTTTTGATAAAATTTGAGCTCCAGACACCGATATTAGTTTTGTCTATCTCCTATAGAAAAGGGGTGTTTCTCTTTAAAGCGTCAATTTGACCCACCCCCGGGAACAGTAGTGTAAACTCTGACGGTTGATAGAACTAGCCTTGATAAATATCATAACCTTACTACTGCTGTGATGCAATAATACTTGGACAACCCCGTAACTAAATGATTGCTACAAATTAGAATTACAGAAAATATACAGCACAATATCGTACACGAACGACGAATAAAAATTTATATTCCGTTACAATTGATATTCCGTTCTGTCATCACGGATATTCCCTCGAAAATAAGAAAAGAAAAAAGAAAACTAATTTTATGTACACGCATTTCTTCGCACATCAATTTCCTCTATTTCCTGGGGACCGGTGCTTATACGTTCGAGGTCATCCCTTAAATAAATATGGTTAAAAAGGACTTTTGCCGGACCATCGGATAGAAAAAACATCCTTTCGATAGATAGGGCGACCTTCGTACAAAATTATGTGAAATATTATTTTCCTTCTTTTTCCTTTCCTTTTTAATCATAAATATTATAAATAATACTGGTTTGATCAATAAGATTTTTATTCCAGAGTTTTTTATATATTTCCTAAATGGTAGCCCAAGTAGCATTTTCACGACTTGCGACCACATGTTTACTAAACACAACGTTGGATTAGTTACAAAAATAGTTAGCTCCCTACCTTGGGTATTAAAATGAATTTAAACGTTTTTATAACGTTGTGCCGACGTTGGACTAGTTACAGCAAAGTAGAAGCTTATGCGACGTCGAATAAACGTTGTCTTGTAACCTTTTTTTGCTTAAGTGATCTTTGGGTGATTCGGACAACGTAGTTACAACGTTGGACAATATAGAGGTTTCCGACGTCAGTTTCAGGACCTATTCAACGTTATGCAAACGTCGTCTGTTTTACTAATTCCAACATTGTTTAGATTTCCTTATTCTTACGTTGGTAGGACATCGAGTCACTACCTTTTTGCAGCTGTATTGAACCATAACCTTAAATCTTAAATTTTCACTTCATTGTTCTGTTCAGTCAGACAGTTCCATTGCTGTTTTTGTTTTTATAAAAAAAACTTAATTAAAATGGGACATCAGAAAGGTACATATAAAACTAAATTTAAATATACATAGACATATATTACCGATAGTTTATCCACTCTCTCCTTTGTTTAGATTATAGAGGGCGGAAGCTAGACTCTAGGATGACTAAATTAGGCAATCTTGCGACTAGTATACTACCTTTTAAGGCCGAACTGCGACATTATTAGTCCAGTATGCGACTACTCGAACTACTCCATCTTAATCTCCAAAAACAACAAAGTGAAAGCCGCCATGTTTATTATAAATAAAGAGAAAATTTTTCGTTCCTAAAATAGCAATTCCTGGTTTTTGAATACATTAACTTGAAATATTTGACCCTAAAAAACACGCGGAAACAATTTTTCGACTGCAGATAAATTATTCTCATTTTACTAAAAAAATCAAAGAAAATTTTTAAAACTTCTTTAATTTTAAGGCCCAGTGGTAACATTTTCACAGTAGAAACAATACATTTATCAATAAAGTTGTTTGCGTTTAACTTTTTGCCTTGGGTAACGAGTTACAGAGTCGGTTAAGTGTTTCAATAATTATGATCTTCAAACATCCTCCACACTTAAATACTTTTTGTTTGTTTTCATCACTGCCATCTGACATATGTCTCTAACTAAATCATAAAAATAATATTTTTACTATAATTATCAATTTAGGATAAAACGCGACTTAGACGCCATATTAGTTTTTACTTATTTTTTTTTTTATTTCTGTGAATTAGGATTTTACGTTGCAGTTTGTACTAAATTAGGCTTCCAGCCAACGTCGGTATCCAACGTCGTTTGACCCAAAAATTATTCTCCAAACTATAGTGCAGACTAGGGTTGGCACGAGGTTGTTCCGACGTTGCGCCCCGACTTTGGTCGCGTGACACAACGTTGTCCCGACGTCCAAATGCTGCTTGGGAGGCTATTAAGATCGGCAAAAAATTTATTTCCTCAAAATGAGTTGTTTAGGTCATAAATGACCTAAATACAAAAATATTTTCATGGTGTCTGTCTGTCTGTCAGTGTCCTGACCGTCTGTCTGTCCATCGTAACACGATAACTCAAAAATACTGTGGCACCGAGAATCTGGCCGTAGTTTTTTGGTGGGGGTGGAGGGTTGGTAAGAGGGTATGGTAGGGGTTAAAAATTTAAAAAATAGTAACTCCAAAATTACAGCGAAACGCGGTTTTCAAATTAAGATTAGGAATAATATTTCAACAAAATTTGTAATAACATCAAAAAATCAGTCAAAGTCATGGGTTTTGAGATAACATATATTAGTATGGGCGGCTATACGTGCCTCCGGCGCCAATTTTTTTTGGTACATGTTAAATACACAAAAATCTATAATAAACTTTTTCTAAATCTACCGTAATAACAAATCAAATTAGAATAAAAACAAACAAAATAAAAAAGACTAAGATTTTATAAAAAAATCGGCATTTTAAACTTGTTAACTTTTGACATTTTCTCCTTATAGTTTATTTGAAATTGTAACATATGGTTTATAACGACAATTTCACTCGAAGCCGCTAAGTGTATGGTACCAAATTATTCGTAAAAAATGCTTGCATATATTTGCTAATGAGCCAGCCTCGTTCCATTTGAAAAAATTGAGATATATTAAAAATACGGTTGGACATCTTTTATCCGGTCAGGACAAGATACAAAAACGTTAGACGATCAAATCTATTATTTTTTCCAAAGGCTCCTTGATTAAATTAGTGTTTTCATTACAGCCATGGCACGCAAGATTGAAATTTCTTCTTCTTCTTCTTCTTCTTCGTCGTCTCTTCATGCCTGAAGAATCGTGACATTATGGCTATGTGCAGTTGGTGATTTTGATCTTCCATCGTTGGTGATCTTCCGCCTCTAGGAGATTTGATTGAAATGGATGACCTGTAATATTTGCTATTTGGTCAAACCATCTCGATAGTGATCGTCCTCTGGGTCTTCGGCCTTCTACTTTGCCTTGTACTATGATTTTTACAAGGTTGTCTTCTCCTCTGCAAGTGATATGACCGAAGTATTGCAGGATGCGTCTACGGCAGATGGTGGATAATCGATCTGTGATGCCGGGTTTGTGAAATTGACTGGTTGGTTCTTCGAGCTGTCCATGGGATAAGGAGCATTCTCCTCCAGCACCACATCTCAAATGCGGTTTCTATCGGTCTCTATCAGCGCTCTTGACGGCCCATGACTCAGACCCGTATAGGAATGTGGAGAACACCAAAGATCGAACAAGGGTCTTGGATCTTGGGGATTGAAATTTAAAATACGATTTTTTCGAAGCAAAATGTCAAAAGTGAACATATGATATGTCATTCTATTCAGAGTGACATTTTCTATCAAATAAAGTAAAAAAATACCAAGGGTGCCATTTAAAATCAAATGTTGTAATAATTTCCGTTGAAACAGAAAGTGACTCACAATTGAATGCGTCAATCAGTCCTAATTTATGTCAAATACTAGCATACTTAAAATCTCTGATTTCTTTATCTGAAAAAATAAAAAATTATAAGGGGTGAGTCACTTTTTGAGGCGCATCCGGTATAATATTTTGAAAAATTTCTAAAATATTTATTTCATCGGTTCAAATTGCCACCGACTTCTTTTAAATCCTATTATTTTCACTATACTTTTTGACCATAAAAATAATATCCCATTTCATATAAATTTCTTTTAAGCGTTCAAAAATACTTTGAAAGCCCCACCCTTTTTGAAGAAAAAGAAATCTCGTAGCATAAATAAAAAGCCCTTTAGGGTTATTACTATGTTACTGGAAAGATAGTTTAGCAAAATATATTTCCATAAAAAGATAAATGATTACAGTTATAATAAAGAAAGGAAAAACTCGTAAATAACGGACGGTTTATTTTTTCCGGCAAAAATTTCCGTCAGAATTGAAATGTTCCCCTCTAAAATAATCAAAAAAAAAAAAAAAAAATTTCGCGAAAAACTCATAGACGTGCCTGGGGTGCAATATACGTCCCCTAAAAATGTTTGAACTTATTTAAGACTCACTTATTTAAGACTCACTCTGTATATCATACCCTCAGAGAACGATCTAATGACCAGCAAAATGTTGTTGATAAAACAGTTTTAGTTTTAATAAATATCCTGGAATTTCTAAAATATTCCATCACTTCAAATTGCCATCAACTTCTTTAAATCCTATTATCTTCTTAATTTATTATAAATTTCTTTTTTAACGTCAAAATACTTTCAAAACACCCTTTTTGAGGAAAATAAATCTCGTAACATAAATAAAAAACCCTTTAGTGTTATTACTAAGATAGTGTGGCAAAATATATTTCCATAAAAAAAGATAAATACAGTTATGATAAAAGGAAAAACTCGTAAATAACTGACGGTTTATTTTTTCCGGCAGAAATTTCCGTCCGAATTGAAATTCTTGCCTCTAAAATATTAAAATAAATTTTCTTTTTATAGGTATTCGACTCGCGCGGTCGATTCCTGAAGGAATTCGGCCAGTACGGAAGTGGAGAGGGCGAGTTCGACTGTTTAGCTGGCGTGGCCGTCAACAGGATCGGCCAGTACATAATAGCCGACAGATATAATCATAGAATCCAGGTAAGTGTGACATAACATCGACATTACGTTTTAGGTACTTAAAAAATGTTAAGACATAAAATCGACATTACAATATTACGAATACAGGGCGTCCCATTTTCGTATGTTTTATGCGGTTTCTCGTTGATGAGTAGAGATTAGAGATGAGCAAAACAACTGCGATTGTCGCTGCGATCGATTATTAAATCGCAGCGACTGTAACCTGCAATTGCGATTTTAATACTTAAATATTGTACTAGGGATATAATTGTCTGTGTATGTACCTAGAAGGCCTGTTATAACAACAGTTAGATTAATAAAAATCAGTTGTTTAGTGTTTAAGTTTTTTAACATTAATTTTAAAAAAAAAAAAATACCAAGTGTGTGGTAGTACCAAATTATTCGTACAAAATGCTTTCTAAATGAGTAATGAGCAACCTTCGTTCCATTTGAAAACATTGAAATATGATTAAAAATACGATTTTGGGCATTTTTTAATCGGCCAGGACAACAAACGAAAAACAATAGACAATCTAATCTTTTTCCAAGAATCCTTGGTTAAAAATTAGTGTTTTTAACACCGCCATGGCACTCTAGATTGAAATAAATACGATTTTTTTAAGCGTAAATGACAGAGTATTATGATTGCGCGTTCAGGGAACACAGCCGCTGATCGACCGTTGAGAATTTTGCTCAGCGGCTGACTGTTTTTGTGTGTAAAAATAGACCGTTCAGGGAAATCTACATAGCCACTCGGCCGCTGACCGTCCCTGAACGCTCACATTTTCTATCGAATAAAATGAAAAATCAAGAAGTTGTAGTCATTTCCGGTGAAGCAGGAAGGGATCGAAACGAATTGCATACGACAATCAATCTAATTTATGTCATATATGCTAATATACCAAATCTTTTTTTATCAGAAAAATAAAGTTATAGGGGCGAACTACTCTTCAGAAACACCCTGGGATTGAATTTCGTCAGGGTACAAAAATGTAGTTTTCACATTAATGTGCTATTTTTTTCATGAAACCAAAGTTGTTACACACAGATTTGTCCTAGAGCTCTTAGTTCCTGAAATAGGGCAAATTTGAAAATTTTCAAATTTTTTTTTCGACCCTCTTCGTATCGCGGTTATCCTATAAGTTATCGAAAAGGTAAAAGCTAAGTACCGTGGAGTTTTTTAAGGAGTATCCAGTGGCGTAACTAGTTTTCGCTGAGAGCTGTCATTTTCTAAAATAGAACTTTTTTATTATTTACTTTTTTTGTTAAATTACTAAAAACAAACTTAATTTTTTTATTTTATTTATCCTTATCTATCCTTTTTTATTTTATTATTATTTGTCTCATTATGAGATTATGAGCTAAAAATATACTATACTGCTCCCTTTTATTAAATAAGGTAAAAATGCATGATTTAACTTTTGACATAAGTCAACGTAGTTAAAAAATATTATTATATTATATATATTTAATTTAATTATATAATTGTGCTTTCCATCGTGTTTTCTTAATAAACTACTTGTACAACAATTCTACACAGAAAAAACGTGAAACAGGCAATAACCAAAATTTGACATCGAGTAAATTACTTGTTTTGATTACCTAACCAACCGCCTATGTTAAAAAGGTTAAAAAATGCATATTTTTATCTTATTTGCAAAAATTAGCAGAGTATGTTATATTTTGAAAAGCTCATAACAAGGCAAATAAAATGAAAAAATAATAATATACAGGGTATTTCATTTAAAAAAAAAAACATTAGTTTGGGTCATATTTCAAGAATGATAGTTCCCAGCGAAAATCTAGTTAGCTACTAAGTTCTACCTGAAAAACTATATAGGTATCGGACTCAGTTTTGATCTTTTCAATCTATACTAATATATAAAATCCTTAGATGACTGACATACTGATTAATCACGATTCTGCTCAAACCACTCAAGTAAGAAGCTCAATTTTGGCCTACAGGTTGATTCTAGATTAGAGGTTCGATATGAAGGTTCAGAGAACTAGTTCCAAGGAGGAATTGAAACCACCCACAAAATATTACAATATTTTTATTTAAACGGTTAAGAAGTTTCCGGGAAAAACCTTAAACACGTATATTTTATTTTGTTTTTTACATATTTTAGAATTTTTTAAAATACATGCAAGGTGTTTCGAAAAATCTAGTCATTGGTTAATCACGATCCTGCTTAAAGCCCTTGACGTAAAAGCTGATTTTGGAAATATAGATTGACTGGTGTAGAGGTGTAGAGGTTCGATAAGAAGGGATTTTTCAAGACTCGCATTCTAAAGGGGGTGAAACTAATCCTTCAAATATTAAAATATTTTTTTATTTAAAAACCGGTGAGTTTTCAGGCTTCTAAACACGTATATTTTATTTGTTCTTTTATATTTTAAGATTTTTATAATTATAAGGTGTTTCATAAAATATGACCATAAAGTAATCACGATTCTGCTTAAACTGCTTGTTTTGTTTAAAGCTGATTTTTAACAAACGGATTGACTGTAGGGTGTAGAGATTCGATAGGAGGGGATTTTTCAAAGGCTGTTCAAAGGAGGGGTGAAACCACTTCTCAAATATTACAATATTTATTATTTAAAAAACGGTTAGTCTTTCTGAAAAACGCTTGGACAAGCATAATTTATTTATTTTTACATATTTTGAATATTTTTAAAATCATACAGGGGTGTTCCAAAGAGTTGGGTAATTTCTTAACCACGATTCTGCCAAACTGCTTGACATAAAAAGCTTATTTTAAGTCAAATTCCAACGAAGATGAGATTGAATTGTTTCAGATGAAACTACCCCTCAAATATTACCAAGCTATATAATAACTAGTGTGCGACTTCGCATTCGCGTCAGATTAATCATTTGTAATGAGGTGATGATAGAGCGACTGAGGCTATTACTGGAAACTAAGGATAAAGGAATTTACTTTCTTACATTTGAAGTGGCATGAAAAAACAATATGGCGATATTATTATATATAACTTGGTATAATATTTGAGGGGTGGTTTCACTCCCTTAGAATACGAGTTTTCGAAAATCCCTTCTTATCGAACCTCTACACCTAAAGTCAATCCGACTTTAAAATCAGCTTTTTACGTCAAAGCGCTTTTTAAGCGGGATCGTGATTGATCAATGACCAATTAATCAATTTTTAGAAACACCCACCAGCAGCCCATTTTTAAAATCTTAAGAGTAATAACTCAAAAGAAATAAGAATATACGTGTTTAAGCGAGTTTTCGAACTTAACCGTTTTAAATAAAATATTAATATTTTTTTTTTTTTTTTTTTATTGAATTCGAGTTACGAAAAATCCCTTCTTATCGAACCTCTACACTATAAAGTCAATCCGTTTTCAAAAAATCAGTTTTTACGCCAAGCGCTTGATGCAGGATCGTAATTCGTAATTAATCAATGACCGGATTTTTCGAAAGTACTATTATACGATACAAAAATCTTAAAATATGTAAAGAAATGGAAATACGTGTTTAAGGATTTTTCCGGAGAGGCAATTACGTTTAAATAAAAATATTAATATTCCATCTTATACCTTAGGGGATGAATTTTAAAAGTCCTTTTTATCTGCAATAAACTTACATCCTTAAAGAAG
The DNA here is from genome assembly GCF_002938485.1 of Sitophilus oryzae. Classification (NCBI taxonomy): domain Eukaryota; kingdom Metazoa; phylum Arthropoda; class Insecta; order Coleoptera; family Curculionidae; genus Sitophilus; species Sitophilus oryzae. The sequence goes on from NW_022145842.1 coordinate 302,068, forward strand.
GAACCTATTGGGAATTTCAGCTTTCTAGGGTCAAGCGTTTGGTCTGGGCGTTGATAAGTCAGTGATGAATGAATCAGGACTTACAGATTTATATATATATATATATATATATATATATATATCATAATATTGTTTTTTCATACTGACATAAATGAAAACTTTGTATCCAGTTTGTATGTTAATGGAATTCTTGCTGCTTTTGTCACCATTACAAATGATTAATTCGACGCAAACGAGGTCTTCGTTACACTAGTAGTTATAGATAATAACCGAGATGATGAAGGAACAAACAAAGATGCATTTTTCAAGATTCTTCTGTATTTCAGAAACCAAGGACGTTAGGACCTTACAGATTTATTGTGTTCCCCTCCTGTTGATCATACAGTCTCAGGGCTTTGACAAGAACCAGTATCTGAACAATACAAAGGCCAGCTCTCAATTTCCGACATCAGCCTTACCAAAGTTTATGACTTAATGCTTTGAACGGTTATTAATATGACGCACTCAGTGATAAGATTATTCTGATGTTTATCATTTTCCCACCAGAATCTGCATTTCTATTTCGTACTGTTTTCAGCTTCCAATCTACTGAAAGTGTTTAATTGAGGCAATGACTATTTAGAAATCCCGTGACACTCCGAAGATGTTGATTGTTCTCTGTGATGCTTTATTGGCAAAAAGATCTAGATTCAGACCTCTTTGCCCTTCTTATCTCTTTATTTTACTCAGTTAAATTTCTCGGTGTAGAGCTGCCATTCGCCGCTGGATTTGGCTCTGTGGAACAGTCGTCGGACCTCCGATCTAAGATCGGCCAGCTTCTTGTTCTACGAAGGCTTGTTGTTACTTTTCTGTATACCTTTACTTGCGGGGCAACTAAATTCATATGCATCCAATATTGCACCACTACCTTCCCCTGCATACAGGTGGTTTCTAGCCCTACTTGCATCTAATTGGTTTAGGTTGTCTACGAGATTGGCGTGGTATAGATCCCAATCTGTTCTTCTTGGATTCCTTCGAATTTCTGTTTGAACTGTGTAAATAACTGTGTGTGAAAACTTATTGCAGCCAGTAGCACGCA